>NC_061085.1:8454437-8509437 GCF_021917145.1 Hypomesus transpacificus
CCCACAGCACACGGACGCTGCTGCACCTTCCTCCCTCCGCCGAGTCACGTGGCGCCTAACCAAGCCGCCTGCCGTTCCTCCCCCTGCCTCCGGGCCCGGCCGGCCTCTCTAAAGGTAGCTTTTACACTGCTTAACTCTTCCACTTGGCCAGACACAGAGACCACTCCTGCACCACACAGACTTTTTTTCCACATGAGTTTACCCGTTAGAGCCAGTCTAAAATAAAGCCCTCTTACTCACACATGAACTGAGGGTGAATTATGGATGGGCGCTGGTGATGAAGTTGCGGGATATCTTAATGACACGCCCAGGACGCCTCAGTATGCCTCCCCAGCCAGCCGACATGAATTAACCAGCGCTGGTAATTAAACTGGAAAAAAGAACAACTTCTGTCAGCTATAAAACATCCCAGAAGGCAGCGATTTACTAATGTGTGCTCGCTGACGGTGTCAAGGCTCCACGTATCTCTGTGTGCCCTCGCTTATCACAGAGTTGGAGATCACCTCGAGGAGCAGCATCTGCGCTCAAACTAGTCCTGGTTCTGTTTACTAGGTCTGGGCATGAGGGGCGGGGGTGGGGGGGTGGTGGGGGGTGGGGGGTGGGGAAGCAGTAACGAAGACGACTTCACACACGTGAGAGCTCCGTTTCCTGAAACCCGCGCTTTGCCGAATGCTGACTGGGGCGTGTAACTACGCAGCTGTTGCTTAGCGCGCTGCCCCCATTAGGCTTTGGGGACCTCATCCATTTTTATTCAACGGAGGATGTGGCACGCGGCATAAGAAACGTTGCGGGGGAAGCTTAATCTCCATCCATTTATCCACATTAAACGAGTGCTTTGGGCTTGCCTTTGGAGAGATAAGAGTTTAATGGCACTGTCCTAAATAAGTTTGCAGTGTATTCTTCAGCACCCCATTCAACATTTATGTCTCCTTTTTATGCTTTTATCACCTTGAATAGAGCAGGTCCAGCCAAGCGTGCATCCCCTCTTTTATCTGCCACATCCAGGCAAATCTATCAGCCCACCCAAGTAAACCAGAACCACGGAGCCTGCTATAGACAGCTTACCTTTCTCCAGCGATATGTTACCTACTCAACAGAGTGCATTTATGAGTGAATGGAAAACAACTTCAGTGCACTGGATAGCAGAGTCTGACTCCAAACAGTCTTTGGCAACCCCTTTTTGAGATACTTAACCACAAGTTTAAAAAAAAAGTCAAAGTGTCAGTGATCTCAGTTCAGTAAACAGATAAATTAAACATGTCTGAAATATCCTAAATGTTGTCAATTTATGTATAATGGATACTGTCTATGGAGCAGAGATTGAGTGTGTGTATACCTGAAGGTAGTTGTAAATAAACAGAAAGTTCAGAATTAGACAAGACATAGACAATACCACGGAGTAAGTCTTATCACATCTCATATTCAATGCTGTAATTAAGTCTTGATATTTTAAGTTTTACCAGTCTTCTTACTCTACAAAATAGTATCCTTGCCTAATTCATTAACTTATGTAACCAAGCGTATCAACAATAAGTCATACAATTGTCTTTGTACATGGCCTCATGGTTAACTGAGATGTGGTTGTGGTTGATAAAGTCGACCTCAGTGTGGAGAGGTGCGAGCAAAGCCACGTGGCTCATTGAACCTGGTTGTCTTCAGGGAAGGGGGAAGTACATGTGCTTATCCTCATCAGGACCTGTTTCCTGCCATGTAACGGAGGAGGAACAACCTCTTCTCCTAGCTGGACACGATGAGCCTACATTAGTGAATAATGTTTCCCGGCGCGGGACAGCGTTTCTATTAGGCTCCACATGCAGGCGGAAGAGGAAGCTGTCAGTGTGAATTAACCACAGTCAACACATTACACATTGTCTGTAATTGGAGTAAAAAAAAAATCAAAAATAGGAGTGAAAGAAACAGAGAACGGCTTTTTAAAAGAAAACGCCATTTCGCCCTTACATCACTGAGATGTTCCAGTATGTTGGAAACATTATGAAGCTTTTAGCGACTGTCAGCCTTCGAGATGCAAACTCCTTACACTGTGTCCTCCAGAGCCTATTTTTTTTACTCATTCTGAGTGGTTCCCTGGGTGTCTTGACAACAAAAAAAAGAGCCTCTGTTGGTATTTGCTTGCCGTGAAAGCCTTTGCAGTGGTTTTGAAGAAATGAGCAGTTTACGTGATTATATCGACAGCTCTACTGTAAAATCTCCCGGCAGCAAAGGTCAAAAAGAGATGTGTTTTTCTCTTGTCTCTCCGGGTTTCTCTCCATCTAGAGAAGAGTAAATCTCAGAGCGGAATCACTTTTCTGACAATAATTTATAAATTATGCACTGCCTGTGTTTGAATTGAGAAAGGCTTTCATATCTCTTCCATTAACTCAGATTAAGATTTCATACTGATGCTGCGGAGAATGCTAGCAATATCCCGTCTCATTTTAATGAAAATTTTATCAGTGCTTTTTTCCTGTAGTACACTCCTATTGGGATGTCTATGAATCTGAAGCTTGGCTTTGGACATGAACTTCCCTCAACCTGCCTGCCAGTGGCTCCAAAGGTTTCAATATTTGATGGGCTTCGGCTAGCTCAGCCGTGAGATTCCAGCTGCAGAGATTTAACTCTAATGTAGAAATTGTGAACGGATGAAAACTGGGATGTCATAAGTAATACATCTATTCCAAACAGGGGCAAGGCTCCCATCCGCACAACAGAAAAAAAAAAAAAAAAAAAAAAGAAAGAAAAGAAAGACAGAAAACGGAAGAACAGAAGGGGGTTTAAGATATGACACAACCATACAGCACTCTATTCTGCTCTTTTTATGTGGCCAAAATGAAAAGACTTGAAGCTATAGGACTACCATGTTTCCTCCCATCCATCTCCTGTCATTCAATTGACTCTTAATTGTGAGCACTTTTTCTCCCTTTCTGTGCAGCCATCAATGGAAAGGGTCCCCTAATGTTACCCTTCTGGAGAAATGGCATCCACACCACTTACAGTTTATAGGCCAAATCCATTTCTTCGAGCATCTTACTTTTTTTTTTTTTTTTTTTTTAGTCTCCAAACGGAATTTCAAAACATTTGGAAAATCTGTCTATTCAGCGCTAGTGTCCTGGTGCATTCTTCCCCACAAACCCACGAAGGTCAGACGAGATGGGTCTGATGAACTTTCCTCTGCCCCCCCCCCCCCCCCCCCCACCCCTCGCAATCTATAGCTGTCTCCCTTGAGCCATATGTTATCCAGCACAGAGAAGACTGCCCGTAATGGCTTGGCTAACAATGCACTCTTTGTGCAGGAGAAGCCAAGGAAAACGCTAGATGCCGGGGGGCGAGATGCGGAAGAAACACTTTTAGTACATGCTTATATATCTTTCTTTTTTTTTTTCATTCCATTATGCGAGTGGGCTCTGCTGGAAATATTTGTCTTGACAGTAGTTTAGCATTGCCCCCCCCACCTAGCCCCTCCCAACAACCTCTATTCCGCTCTTCAGAATGATTAAACCGTTGAGATTGTTATAAGTGAAGATGCCCTTCTCCTTTGTGCTGTGGAATCCTTCTATAGTTCCCCACACCACCGACATTTAAACTCATTTCTTAGTCAGGAACTGTAAAAGGTTTACTGGGGAAAACCGGAGAAACAGATATCTAACTCCCTGTGGTAGACCCTAGTTGGAAGGCTCTACTTTCCATAAAAGGCTAATCTTTCCTCACTCTGTATTTATCTCTTTTAATATCAATAATAACACTGCTTCTCTTGGAACAGGAGGGTAAGCATGCCCTCTAGCACTCCAGTTAAAGGCTACCCATCTATAGCCAACACAATACAAGCCTCTCAGTATGTCTCACTGCCCTTGCACGCTTTGCTTTTACAGCTGTACAACTATATGGTCTAAATGTCTAGATTTGATAGAACCAGACTGCAGCTAACGAACTACGTTAGAGAGAGAGAGAGAGAGCTTATTTTGTGGCCAAAACCCTAAACAGCGAAAGGGAGTATATTTTTTGGAGTGACGGAAGATAAAAAACAATACTGAATACAGTTAAACTTAGATGACATTTAAAAAATGTCGGATATGAAAGATTTAAGTGCTTTTATAGTTAATGTCTATGAAATCTATTATGATCTTGAGGACACAGTCTCATTTACCTCTCTTATTCGCTCTCTCATGAATACTCCCAAGTATACCATCATGTCTAAACATCCATGCCCTCAATCACATCCCTACTGTTGATTTCAAACACATTTCAAATACTATTTGTGGGATTGCTATGAACACGTAAGGTTTTGATAGTGGGATACATGGAAACCTCGTCAAAAGAACCGGTGTGTATTTGAGCCGGTTGATATTTAATTAGGACATGTTGCCATATAGAAGCTGGGGAGAAGAGATGAGGGCAGGAGAGTGTCCAGGTCAGTCTGTAAACACGTCTGACTCAGTGCGACACCCTTGTTATCTAAAAGTCATTTCCATCATTAACACAGAAGGACATTCATCTCCTCTGGGAGCAGACTGAACGCTCCAGGGTTAAAAAGGCACATGCTGAACTATCAATAACTTGCGTTAATTGTATGCTTTGTAATTAGAAGCATAATCAATTATGGAATCGTTTGTGCCATCCCTGTGAGAAAAATTTGAATAGAAAAAAGAATTAGCAACTGAATCAATTTGACACCGTAAAAGATTATTGTGCTGTTAGCAGGCTTCATTTATCAACACATGTATACTGTGTTTTTCTAGTTTTTTCCAAGGAAATTATACAGTGGCTTAATATAACTGTGTAGAAAAGAAACTTGATCATTTGACCTCTACATTGTTGAACTGCAACTGAAGCGCTTAATAGTCAGCTGTCATTTCCTCTCTTAATTAATCCTAATAGACTATTGATGCCACACAACTGTTAGGCTTTATAATTAGTATTGCAATTTAGACCAGATAATCTAACAGGGCAGCCCAATTACTCTGGAGGAAATAGAAAGCTGTGAGACGATAATTGTGAAACCGTCATTACAGAAAACCAAATGAGTATTTTCTTTTGAAAAAATAAACCATGCATGAACTGAATCGAACAGAACACAACTAAACATTTCAGAACATTTCCGTAGCCTCGTAATGTTTGAGACACTATTTAGTAAATTGATTGCTGCTATCAATAGCAAACCAATCTGTTGAGCTGTCCATGCTGATATAATCTGACCCGATTCGTTCAGCTGTCACAATCTGAGAGAATCCTGCCACGCCACGCATTTCTAATTCTGTCAGGCTGGGACATTTACAAGGCTTTGTGTTTCCACATTGATAGGGCAATTAATAAAATATATGTTAATAGGATGTTAATTGTTTAACAACAGTGGTTTGACAAGGCTGTGCGAGAAGAGACTTGTTCAGTGATATGAAATCTGTGGCCACACTAAGCAGCATAGCCCACAGCCTAACATATGGTCCCTTTTCCAGGCTTAAACTGTACCACATAATAGGAGCCTGCTGTTTATTTTTTGAAACATTTGTGATGTCACCTCTTCTTTGTCTCCTCAAGACAATGGATGCTGTCTCTGCTTGTCTCACAAGACGAAAAAATACGAAATCCACATTTTTTATGTACTGCACAGTAAACACAGTCAAATTCACAATCACAAATGTAGCTACAACCCCTTGGGACATTAGCGACCGCATTCAATCAGATAGAGAGTAAATAATTAGGGCGTTTGTCTGCAGAAGGCATTTTCAAAATAGTTTTAGCGTGAATACCAGTTTATTCATTCTTGTAAATCCTGCGTATGAAGTTAATTAGAAATCACATTTTAAGATGAGTGAAATGTGCCATATGCTTATGTGACTCATGATGAAGAAAATCTATTTAGAACTGAAACTGCTGTCAGTTGGTAATTAAAAAGCTTGATGGTGCATATTCAGATGGGAGTGTTTTCCTTTTAGATATAGTACACCAAACGATTAACATATATACCTAGGCATCTGTCATTTTAAGTGAAAGTGACAGAGCATCACAGGACACCGTTAATAGTAACTAAAGTTCACAATCTTTCTCAGGCTTAATTTACCACTGATGCCATATATATAGGAGGCCCGATAAAATGTAAAAAAAAATACAATTAAATCTACATGACTGCCATTATTTGATTTCCCCAGTAATTATTCATGGAGGTGATGCCTCTGACGGATTAATAGTGACTCATTGAGCAGCCCGCATCGACGATCCACCACCATCAGCGGCATTTTATTTAAAACAGTTTCCATGGCGGCTCGGCATGCTGCTGGAACACCAAGTGATTCACGCACAACAGCCTGAGGGAGGCAGTAGCGAATAAATATGGACTTCGAGTCTCACACTCCGAGTGTGCTTTAAAGGCCATTTACATAGTGAAATCTAATTACCCCGGCACTATGAGAGAGCATTTGATCTCCGTCTTAAGCAGTGCAGACCATTATTATTAAGGATGAAAAAGGACTTTCCCCAAGATGAAGGTGGCTTATGGAAAAGAGGATACAAATTGTACACAATTCAATACTCCCCTTTTTAATTATGTTTTGACACCGAGGAAAAGAAAAGGGAACAGAGATTTGTTTGTGTTTTAGGGATAAGGAAGCCTTTGAGAAAGAGAAACCTGGGAGGGGTCTTTTGGGGACAATTGTTGAAGGGAACAAAGTCTATATTTTCTCTTCTTCTGCTAAATGAGAAATAAAAACGTTGGACAGTGTCACTCTTGGTGTCTTATTCCCAAACAGTGTGATGTTCCTGACTGAACTAAGTCCAGGCAAACGTATCATTTACATTTCCTTATCAGGAGCATCAAACATAGCAGTGGGAGTGATTTAAACAAAGGTAAAATATATTTGTGTAAAAAAAAATATATATTTATTTTGTTTTATTTTTTTGCTTTGAAATAAACAGAAGAAAAGAGGCGTATTACTCCTCTTAATCATATAGAACAGGGATCCGTTATATGTTTAGGTACTGTCTGTGCAGTCATGTATAGATGCTGTAGGTGAGTGTCTGGATCTGTTTACATGTGTCTGTGTGCGTGTGTTCCATGTGTGCATGTGTGTTCCATGTTTGTTCCGTGTGTGTTCCAAGTGCGTGTGTGTATGCGTGTGTGTTCTTCATGTGTTCAGTCCTCCATGCCTGAATCCTCCCATGCATTACAACAATTTTCAATACCACACCAATTTCAGACACTATAATCTACGGGATGTTTTTTTCATTACGTGAATGACCATCAAGTGTTCCAAACTTGCCCTTATTTCATATGACAAGATTAGAGCCTTCTGAAAATATCTGCCAGAAAGGCCTGTGCTTTCTCTCAGCTTTTTGTTCCCACTTCTACAGAAATGATACATAATTGTCTTCACTCCATGAAGATTTTTTAGCTCTGACCTTTAGTGTGCAATAATATATAAATTGATGGAGAGCAGATTGCCTTTCTGAACCTCCATCTTGGCTGCACATCAATCCGGAAAGCCCCTGCAGTCTCAGCCAGGTATTTTGATATTGTTGTGTGTTACGTTTCCACACATGCAATTAGACCTCTATCAGCAAGGAATTTTAGTCCTGTGAAATTAGGATTCCATGCAAAGGACCCTTGTTCTTCCTTCAAAATTGATGAAACGCCTCAGTGTAAAAAAAAAAAAGAAAAAGAATTGCCCCCACCCCCACTTTGATGTTCACAGTCGTGGAATAACATCAACCAAAGGATCCTGTAAACTTCCCACTCACACCTAGGATCCGGTTTGATTCACGTGCTGATGGTAAAGACAGCGAGGGCTCTCGGAAATTGGAGACGTAAAAAAGCACGGTTCCGGGTGATACTTTCTACATGAAACATACTTTTACTTATGAAACATTTCAATTCTGTCGACATACCATACCAGGTTTTTTTTTTTTTTCTCTCTTTGCCACCATTGATAGGTCATAATAGAATCAGATTCCATTCTTTTTCAAATGTTTTGTTCCAGACTTTGTTGTCTCATACATATTTCGTATAGGTAATGGAAAGCTGCAGAGTCCTATAATGATATTTGTAGGAGCCTGTGGATCAGCAGTAGCGACACAGACCTTGTGGACCACACTGGCCCTTTGAATTGTATATTGTCAAACCAGCATGTCTCTGGGCTTAATGGCTTCACCAGGGAACACTAGGAAGGTGACTCGACTGCTCTCCTCCATGGTACGGTTAACCAGCGAGAGACTAGTAAAAGGTGCCCCCTCCGCTATTCCATTAATGCAGTCTGAAGTGTGGACCCTTAGACAACGCTGGACTGCGTCTCAAAGCCACAGTAGGAGACCCCCCCGACTTCCCCGGGCGTCGTCGGCGGACACACTGAGCGGTAAGATTGCTCATTTCCATTCGGCTCCCACCGCACCCTTTAAACTTTTTCTTTACCCAAACTCTAATTACAGCCGGCTTCCTTGAATACGGCTCGACAGCACTCCTGACGTGTGTGTGGCCGCGGCGCCGCGGCAACCTCGCGAAAAACAACAACAACAAAAAGTCAGTGTTCTTACTTCCCAGGCTCCTCTGGCGCAAACGCACGAGAAACTCTGGGGTGTTCCAGGGAAAGTTGGGGGGTTTTTTTTTGGGGGGGGGGGGGGGGTATTACAAGTTAGCAAACATGATTTTCCTTCACCCAATTCAATTTTTTTACAGAACCATGTACTGTATGGCTGTAGTCACGAGAGGGTAGAAACAGACAGCCGTAGTCCTGTCTTTCCACTAAGTACGGTCAAGTCGCCCAAGTCAGATTTAAACACTGAGATGACAGCATAGGTCTGTTGTTTGGTGTCCTTCTCTCCCTCCTCCCTCCTTCCTCGAACCTGTGTTGCTCTAATGGATGTAATCTGGATAGATGTAACTAATTATTCTTTTTCCACTCCTGACTGGATGGTGGGTCTTTCAGCCTCTCTAATGAGGACTTATAACACACTTAAAAGAAAATGACCACACTTTCAGAGAAGCACATATTTAAACGCAGGAGTGGAAAGCAGATTGTAAATGTTAATCATTTTTATATGTGCTACCTGGGGTCTTCCGAGACCTCTGAACTGGGCTTTAGAGAGGTCCTGGATTCCCCCCGCCAGGACATTGGTCATTACGTTTTTCTGACCAAGCAGCAGAAAATCCAATTATTAGCAACAACCCAATTACTTTCCCCTCAGACTCTGTGGCTCAAATCCAAGGTAGGATTTGTGGATTAGCAAGGTTTACGGACTGCCTCCTTGTACAAAAAAAAAAAAAGAAAAGAAAAAAGGAAGTAACAATGTCGAATTTCCTGGCCGCCTGTGCTCTTCCGGGATTTGGAGTCGGAGGGCGACATGAGCTCAGAGATGAGGCACGACAGCAGAGCAGGTGGGAAGGAGAGCGCGGCAGATCAGCGCGTAAGCTGAGGTCAAGAGGGCAAGTAGGTCCTGTCAATGGAGACCGGGCCAATAATAAAGTCATATTGACTCGGCAGCCCATACGCAGCGCTGGCGGTTACTTTGACGTTTAGCAATGCCACATTTGGAAGTCAGAGAGGTGGATGAAGGGAAGAGGGGAAGCGCTGTCACTCCCTGACAGGAGCACAATGTTGGACACTGACCTTCGATCCCTACTCATCTTTTGACCTCCGATGATCTCCCATAGCCTTCCAGCAGGACACAGTTTTGACAGGTCTGCTTAGAAGTCTGGATCGAATGAGATATTTACACAAAGCACTGAACGAAAGCGAAACACCCCGTTAAATAAAGATATTGAGAATGTGAACGAGCCCGCTAAGCTCACATAGTTGAAACATTACCGCAGCTCTTAGGTGTATTAGTCATTTTGCACCTATTTCTGGAGCAAAGAATGATTAAACTTGAAGTCATCCCTTTATTGTAGATACTTCCACTGCTAAAGTGGCCCAAGGAGTTGCCTCATTTAATGGAACACTTAAATCCATCTATTGATGAGATCCACAAATGATATGCGCCAGTTGCTCTATTCTCAAATATCCTTCACTCTAAAAGTATTGTAAGCCTCATCAAACTAATCGGAGTGGACAGCCACCAAACAGAATCTATTCTGAATTCTCCATTTGTGAATCTGTAGGAGTAGGTGAAGTCTTTTGGCAATAATTGACTGGAAGGTATGCCAGTCTCTGGTAACGTGAGAGGATTAAATTTAACACCCCGCCTTATATCGCCCTGCGAGAAAACCTATTGCGTTAAAGCCCACAGTAACCTGAGGTAGCTCTTTCATTATTGCCTAATTAACCTGCTAATAGCCACATCCTCGCGGCTCCGACTCTTTAATTATCCAGGGTTCCACCGCGGCGTTGGCGCAGAGATTACGAGTGTGTCAGTCATCTTCCTGTCCCGACGCATCTCACAGAAGAGATCAACTCCTGTGTGATTTGCGCTAATGAAAGAACGAGCCTCTTCATTACCAGCTATTTCCATCTCCATAGAATGATCACCCCCCCCCCCCCGTTTCTACTGTAGGGGTCGTCAGGGGTTGTCAGGGGTCGTCAGGGGTCAGCGGGCCACTCTTTCAACAGGGTCCCGGCACAGGTAGTCGGGAGGGGAGCCCGGACTCAGTTGTGTAAAGTGTACCAGCCAGTAAGTATCATCCTGTCAGAGACTTGGCGCTGCTCTGTTGGATGGGGACGAGGGAGAAAGGAGGAGAGAGAGATGGAGAGAGAGAGGAGAGACAGGAGGAGAGACAGGAGGAGAGAGAGAGAAGGAGAAAGAGATGGAGAGAGAGAGGAGAGACAGGAGGAGAGACAGGAGGAGAGAGAGAGAAGGAGAAAGAGATGGAGAGAGAGAGGAGAGACAGGAGGAGAGAGAGGACAGAGAGAGAAACAAGAAGAGAGAAAGGAAAGAGGAGGGAGAGAGAAGGAGAGAGAGGAGGGAGAGAGAGAAAAGGAGAGAGAGAAGGAGAAAGAGAGAGGACAGAGAGAAGAAGACAGAGAGGGGAGAGAGAGGAGGGAGGGAAAGAAGAAGAGAGAGAAAGAGAGAGAGAAAGAGAGGAGAGAGAGAAAGAGAAGGAGAGAGAGAAGGCGAGAGAGAAAAGGAGAGCGACAAACTTCAACAAACGTTACTCATGCAGACTGTCGTTAGTTATAATAACAACTGAGTGTTGGGTCTGATTCAGAAGCCGCTCATCAGATGAGCCTCGTCCTGCTGCGTAGCGTGACGCCCATGTGTGTCTGCAGAACTTTTTGCCCTTCAAACCCTGATGACCTGATGATCCCCCACAAAACTAGTTTGTCATTCTGACGCGCTGAATCCAATATGGAGGTTTGTCTCCTGCTGCCGTCACAATAACATTTGACAATTACATATTGTATAGTATAGTTTAGTATTGGACAGTATAGTTTAGTATTGGACAGTATAGTTTAGTATTGGACAGTATAGTTTAGTCTAGGATGGTGTGGCACAAAATTGTTGTATATACAGTGTATATACAGTACAGTATACTATACATATGTCTGTTATCTCTGAATAAGTGTGTCTTCATCTGGACAATGGTAAATACATTTGAATTAGAGGCAGCATGGTATATACAGTCCCACCATACTACAAAGAACGTAAACCAAATGGTTTGTATCACATTTCTTTAGTGGGACTGCTGTTGGTTATCCGAACCAGATATGTGATTTAATATATTATGCCACTGCAACTGACAATAGAGTCACAATAGTACATTCCCCCATGAAAAAGGTCAGGGCCTAGAGACTCCCCCGTATTGTACATGTTACTTTCCCTCGTCATTTCCCTGAAGACAGTCAATCACCGGAGCCGAGTCGCAAGACGTACACCCACAACTCAAGACAAGTGAATTTACGTGTTACTTTGGCATCCCCCCTCCCTCCCTCCCTCCCCCCCCCCCCCCCCTCCATGTCTCAGAAGACACACCACCGATAGTGAGTTCCATTAGGAATTTCAAGTCGAATGATGGTGCTTGGGGAGGACACATTAACACATGTGCCGCCTCTCTAGTTAAATGTCAGAATGGGAACGAGGACTGTGACTTTATATTCCATTAGCGACGGCCTCGTGTTGCAGCCCGCAGAGTATCTAAATAAATAATCAAGACAGCCCCCAAAACACAAATCATCTTTTCACAATAATAGAAAATTAATGGCTCTGCTTGGGTAAGTAAATTACACCGAGAGAATCCACAAGCTCACCGTCATTGGTCGAAAGATGATGACAAAGGATGCATTATAGGCGGTGGCAAATAGGAAGCCACTCGTCCAGAAAATGTTGAAATCTGAATATAACGCTGAGGGTTTGGCTTTCTAGTATCACCTTGTATAAAACTCAAATTCAGTTTGGGCCCTTATTTATTCATAAGCCATTAGTGACATATTTCTCTTACAAAAAGCCCCTGACAAAGGAAAAAGCTTCTGTTTTGAAGAGGCATTGAATTAACATTTTAGCATGGGCGATTAAAAAGAGGTTTCAAAGAAATGGCTGAGAGTCTGGTCTTGAAGCATGCAAATGGCTGAATCATTTTATGGAACATTAACTTGCTATTCAAATAGCACTGAAGTGTATTCCTGACATCCGGGAAGTATAGCATCCGTCATGCTAAATCATGTACACAATCTGTTTCCATCATGATGAATAAAGCCATACTTATTCAACAAGAGGCAACTCTATTGGAACCATTACCAAGTACCTTGAACGTTTAGGAGCTCCTAAGAGATACTGTATCTGGGATGTTGTCTTCACTGGAAAAAACATTTGAATGTTTAAACCGAGAACACTGTATTCTGCAGAATGCTGACATTCAGCGGGTGGTAATGTAGTGGAGAAAAACCCCCATCTCTATTATCAGTAATCTGGGGGGGCAGATAATAAAACTACAACCTTACAACACAGGCAGACACTCCTTAACAGATTTACAGATACATTTACTCATCTTAACCTGAGAATTCCCAGAATCCAATCCTCAAAAAACGGAAATGTAGTCGACACTCAGGGGATGATGAACTTTGGACCTTCAGTTGTGCAGTGACGAAGCCAAACCAAAGAGGGAGCTGTTTCTATGGCATAGCAGGTGTTAATGGTCACCTAATTTCCCAACATAAACACCTTTCCCTCTCTCCCCCCAGCACATAAATTATTTGTACAGATCCACTGTTTACTTTTTCAACAGGGAGAGGGGGGCGTGCTCCATATGAAATGCACTGAGCCGGCCTGTAATCCAACACAGGTTACTGTGTGAGGAGGGTCAGAACAGGAGGCACCAGAAGAGTCATAAATAAGTCACACAGCCCCTGGACCTTCCTCTGAAGGTGCCAAGATTCAGAGATCTGTCTCTTTCATCTGAGAGCCCTGCAATGTCCTGGAGAGATGTGGGGGAATTCAGATGCTACATGCGAGCACACGGGTGCGTGCGTGCGTGTGCGCGAGCGCGTGTGGCGCTGTGTCCGCGTGTACGCGTTGCCACATCAGAACCTAACCCGTCAGACGCGAGGCATCTTCATCCCTCCAGAGGCCCCCTGCCAGCTTCTCCAAGCTCCTTTTCTTTCTTTTTTTCAATTAGGATCGAGCCAGGGCTGCCAGGTGAGCTCACCCCCCAGTTCAAATAATGACTGCAATTAAGCAATTAAGAGCTGAGAGGCAGAGGGCCAGAAGCCCTCTCTCTCTCTCCTTCCCCCTCCACCTCTCTTAGCCTCCCTCGCTCTCCTTCCCCCTCCACCTCTCTCAGCCTCCCTCGCTCTCCTTCCCTCTCTCAGCCTCCCTCGCTCTCCTTCCCCCTCCACCTCTCTCAGCCTCCCTCGCTCTCCTTCCCCCTCCACCTCTCTCAGCCTTCGTCGCTCTCCTTCCCCCTCCACCTCTTTCAGCCTCCCTCGCTCTCCTTCCCTCTCTCAGCCTCCCTCGCTCTCCTACCCCCTCCACCTCTCTCAGCCTTCCTCGCTCTCCTTCCCCCTCCACCTCTCTCAGCCTCCCTCACTCTCCTTCCCTCTCCCTCTCTCTGACTCCCCCCTCTCTTCTCTCTCTCTCTCTCTCTTGCTCTCCACTTCTAAACAGACTGCAAATGAGGATTCACAGGGGAATACACAAACATTAGCCCTGTGTGTTATCACTATGGCATATGCTCACTCCCTTTTGTACTAATAGAAATAGGTCATGTGAGGGGGTGGAATGAACTGTAGCACTGGGCTAAATATATTAGCCACACCCTAGATCGAGGATATCTTAACCTTACAGAAGGCCTGAAGGTGATTAGGAATGCTACTGCTGCCACAGGATCTTGGTGGATATTTCTATTTGTTGTGTGCGTTCTTCATACGCACCTCTTCATATAACTTATCAATGAACGCATCTTCAAAACATGTCTAGTATCCATGGACTGTTATTCAACCAGAATAACCCCTATTTTCTTGGCGGCTTCGGTAGCCTTTCAACCACTGCAGAAAGGCACGGGGCAGCAAGGATGAGATATTTGGCATTTTCAGGTAGAAAAAGTCCAAGCTAGCCTCACATTCAGAAATAACACAAGTTTTTAAACTATTGACTGCACTGAAGCTGTAGACTTCAAAGGTCTCTCTGACCTGTTTGCTGAAAACCAAGTTTTCACTCATTCTCTCTCTCTCTCTCCCTCTCCAGTACCACCCGTTTCATTATTAATATGTTTTTTCTCAAGTTTCTCTCTGACCCAGGACATTAAATAAAACATTGTGTGGTTCATGAAAGATTATGAAAGAGCAGGGTGTAAGCAGCAGGAGGTGTAAACTCAGCACAATTCATTCTGGTATATAATGTCAATGCCAGTAACCCCCCCCCCCCTCTCCCCTCCCCTCCAGCTCCCCCTCTCCTCCTCACACCTCCCTCTCCTTTTCAAACCTCCTTCTCCTCCACACCCCACCTACATGCCCTGCAGGCATATTGGCGGAACTACCGTTGGATGCTAAGCTTTTTCCGACAAAGCTCCGAAGATAAAGTACCTTCCTTTTATCCCTTCTGCAAATCAATTCCGGGCCTTACAGCAAAATCCCATAAAGTGACTTCAAACAGCACTACTTACTCCAAAAATTTGTATTATGGCTATTTCTCTTTGAACCCTTACGACTGAAGTTTTGGAGGAAAAATGATTTAAGCGTTATCTGCTAAGACGTCAGCGTGTCAGCACTTCACCCTCAGTTTTTTTTTGACACATCAACATGGACCCACTCTCTCTCACCTTGTGTTTGGTTTCAGATTCCTCCAAACCACCCAAGCCTGGTGGTAAATACAAATGTTGCTTGTTAACTTAATGGCCGCTATAAGTGGGAGTTATCGGAGATGAAGCCCTTCTGGCACTCCCAGAACACTCCCAGAAATTCAACTCCTCTCACTTTCTCAGTGAGACAACCTAAGCGGAGCGGTTGCAACCGACTCCAAACCAACGGTGTCAGAGTTCAAACACAGAGCCAAATAGTACAACCAATATGAACGTCGCCTTATACAGTACAGCTTTTGAAATGCATCCTTGGTTCCCTGGGCTGGCCTAGGGACAAAAGGTAAGATAATGTCCCGCTTTGTGAGAATACTGAACATCCTTTGACACACCCTGTCCAACCGGACATATCTAGTGAGATTCATCAATATTCAGGAAAGGGTTTGTCAGGCGGTATGAAACGTGTTGTTGGGACGCAGGCATTAGAGCATTAGTCCATAATTACCAGAGAATAACCCTTGTTCCCTCCCTGTAATCTCATGGTTGTGATCCTAATCTCCCCCACCATCAGCTAATGATGAAGGTGTCTTAAACCAAGCTTCTAGCCTGGCCTCTTGCTTTGTAGTGAGTGGAGTGATTCCTCCTCCCGGCCTGACTGCCGGCCGGATCCTGGCCCCCCCCCCACGGCCTGGGGAAATCATCTGAAGGGGAGGAAGGGGAGGGGGGGGGGGGGGAGTCAAATCCTTTCCCTTGTGTGAACTACTTCACAGCTTCCCTGCCTCCCTGGTAACAATCCGCAAGGCAAAAAAAAAAAAACTCACCTAAAAGCTCTGTTAAAAAATAATCCCATGTAGGGGAAAAAAAATACAAATACATTGCAATTTTTTTTTCATACACCACCTATTGTCTGTGTCTGCTCATTGCGGAGCGGTTGAGCAGCGAGAGGAAGTGATTCTGTTTAGACGGATGCCAGCAGCCATCAACAAGACCACAGCTTCTCAAGAGGGAGCATTTGAATAATGCAGGCCTCTTTCCTTGACTGTCATGGGAGGCCTGCTGACAGTTTGAGCATTATCTTTTGATCACGGGGTCCACAGGAGTGCGTAGGCCTGACCACAGACACTATTAATGTGAGTGTGTGTGTGGTTGTGGGTGTGTGTGCTGACACAACCATATCCAAGATGACAGAGCTACAGATGCAATAAATGCCATCCCAATCTTGTTACAAACCAAACAATGCGAGGGGCTGGGAGGAGGGCGAGAGGCGTTATGGTGAAGTCTAAAAGCATCAGAGATCCATCCCGCTAAACCTCCCATCTGGCTAAAGAAGACTTAGTAACCAACAAATACACTGACTGCACCCCAGCCACCCCCCCACCCCCCCCCAGCTTGGCGTCTTTTGTCTGTGTTAAGTCAACTCTCCCTTTTTGTATGCGCTTACACAAAGCCACAGCGCATATCAATACTCGGGCTGTACTTACAACAGATACGGATCAAGGATGGTGCAACTGCAGGGGATATGGACCCGGAGGTTCCTCCCAGTTAGCAGGGGATTACGACACAGTGGGCAAATGTCTTTGCGAGCTATACAGTAGGAACGCATGTCAACTCAAACAGAGCGTAATCACAACATTGGTATGTAAAGCTCAGAAAATCATTGGAAAATAAAGTATCAGACGCACGAAAACGCGGGCAAAAAAGCATCTCCCCTTTACCGTCTAAGTTTGCAGCCTAAGGCAGGGCTTTTATTTAAATAGATTTTAGCAGATGTGGCAGTGCAGAAGCAAACAGAGCAAAGGAGAGCTGAACACTCGGTAATGCTTCTCAAGACTTCAAGAGACAACACCTTTGGACAGCAATTCCCATGATGCTCCCTGCTACAAACTAAATCAGTTCAATAAATCACAGATTCAAGAGGCACGGCAACTAGGCATTAGCTAGGACACAATTAAAGTCACCCAATGCTCTGAAATGCTTTGTCACTAAAACGATTTTCCATGTGCTTGCTTCTCAATTATGGATACTAAGCGTAATTAATTCAGATTGCTCCCAAACACTGAACTTCTGTTCACTCCCATTACAGTTAGAGACCAATAAAAAATACATTAGGTGTGTATTCATACACTTTCCAAAGCAACTTTCACTTCTGCTGAAAACACCTCCTGCCACACCATCCCACTGTGCCACTTAAGAATCCCGTTTCACTGCGTCATTCCACAGTTTTCCCACAGCTTATTCACGTCCAATTAGTGAAAGAGATCCGTGGAGGTAAAGCTCCAGCGTCTGAGCCGGTTTGGTCATGGCGTTCACGACTCTGAGAGCTAGAATCTCCAATAGCATCTTTCCCCATAGCATCTCATGACGGGAGTAATGACAGGTTTTTTTTTTTACGTGCTAGGTCCTTCACAGAGAACGGCGAGGAGTAGACTGGTGTCAGAAAAACTCCAAACTGTCTGTCTGGCTGAGTCTATGGAACAAGCCTCTAGGATAGAACCTCACTTCAACACGTCTGTAAGTGCTGTTTGTTGTCAAAAAATCCTTCTACCCAATGTCCACGATGAAATATTTAGCATGCCCCCCTTTCACTCTCCTTAGCCTGTTCCACGTCCTGTAAATGAACACGGGCGGGTTAAATAAGAGATGCAGATTGACTGGAGAGGGAATACGTGGTCAAATAGCTGTGTCTACTCCTGTGCCAGATGGCTGTTACCTCCCAGCCATGAACCATGTACATCCTCCAGACATCCCCCAGTGCAGGTTGTTCTGGTAGTCCAAATGATGTTGCTTCACAACATACATAATCGACCTCCCCATTACACAGAGTTGATATTCCTGTGAAATGCATATCAGTGTCATGCGTGTTGGCTGAGAGGATTGCGTGCCAGAGAGAGGCTATTATTTAGTCACCTGCTGTACTAGCAAATTAACTAGCTAGCTAGTGAGGTCCATTTTGGTGAAATATGAAATCGTTTTCGTTGCACACACTTCTAACAAGCAATAGCCTTCTCTCCCAATACTCTTAAATCTACCCAACGTGACGGTCTACCATTTATAGTTGGTTTGTGAGTTGAGGTTTTGATCGCGCACACTTCACACGGCCGCGAATCGTATTGCCTTTCGATAACGTTCATTTAGATCAGGGGTGTCGAGCTCCGGTCCTCGAGGGCCGCTGTCCTGCATGTTTTAGATGTTTCCCTGATCCAGCTCACCTGATTCGAATGAATGGTCGTTATAACAACCCTTTTAATTGAATCAGGTGTGTTGGAGCAGGGAAACATCTAAAACATGCAGGACAGCGGCCCTCGAGGACCGGAGTTCGACACCCCTGATTTAGATCATGCGATGGGCATGATCTAAATCAGGCGATGGGATCTGCCTCGGTTTGGGAAGTGAGCAAAGCCAGGTGTGTAGAGGCAGGCTGCTGGCGCACACCAGAGACAGGCTGGACCAGCGGGAGGCAGGAGGCAGGAGGCAGGAGGCAGGAGGCAGGAGGCAGGAGGCAGGAGGCAGGAGGCAGGAGGCAGGAGGCAGGAGGCAGGCAGGCCTGGCTGGGCCGCTGGGTGTCATGGATGCAGGGAGAGAGGGAGCCTGGTGGGGAGGCAGTGTAAACACAGACACACAGGGAGCACGTGTGTCTACCCTCTGATACAGCCGTCTCACGCTGGGAGACTGTCAGAGACTTAGAGGGGCCTCGCAGCACACTGCGACTGGATCGGACCTGTGGCGTCACTTTCAAATGTTTTCGGGGGAAGCGTACTGTAAATAGGATACAAATGGGGGGGGGGGGGGGAAGGGGGGGGGGGGAAGGGACGTTGTTCTTATTCTTATTGGTGTCACCGTGCAACGTGGGAATCAAGGGTTGCTGCGAAACTGAAATGAAACCATGGCCTCCAGGGCCAACCGAGGGATGATTCATGTTTTGTTTCTTCATAAAATACAGAAATTACAGGAAATCAAGGTGACAAGTTGGGGAAATTCTGCTGTTGTTCTTGACTATAGAACAGGACAAGCTGGAGCTGAAGTAAACAAAAAATACCTCATATTGATTTAGTTCTCTTTCCCAAACAGTGGATGCGTAGATCCAACACGAAACTTTTCTCCCACTTACATCTACGAGAAACAAATCTAAATGTTCCTAAATGTCAGACATTACTAAAACCATCAAACATCACACTCCCAACTGTGAAGCAAGAGAGAGAGAGAGAGAAAGAAAGAGAGAGACCTACATTAGCGTAAAAGCTAAGACGTTTACTAGATGTCTCCTGCATACGGCACACACTCCACCGTCTCAAAGTTTTTTCGTTTTTTTTCCAGAAGATACAAAGGCTCTGGATAATGATTGTCAGAGACTTCCATTCGCTGTTGTTCTCACAGAGAAACAGGGCTGTGTGTGTGTCACCCGCCACTCTCTGTATTTAATTGAAACCGTTTCCAACACCTTCCCATTCCCCGCACCCTCGTCCCGGGTTCCATTGACACACTCAACGCAAAGGTGCTCTGAGGCATTCACAAGGCAGACGGGATCAGACTTCTAGGGAGCACCAAGGCAGGAGAGACGGTGAAAAGACAGCGTTTACTGCGACGCCACCGAACCAGCTGTTTCCAAGCCTGTGTGGCTTGGCTTTGGTCCAGGCTTCCTGTGACTGAGAGAGGGGTGAGAGCGCAGGCACGCTAGACAGCCGCCCGCCAACACCGACGCTGCTGTGATGTCCTCATTTAAAAAGTTCTCGCTCCGAGTTGTGTGCCGTACAATCCCCTCGCCACTTAGGGAGAAAACAGTCACTTGAGAACTGTTTGATATGGAGAAATATGAAGGCGTCATATTTACCCCCCCCCCCCCCCCCCCCCCCCCCCGTCCCAAGTCCCTTTCGCTGAGGATTCTGGGATGAAAGGGGCGGAGGGAGCAGGACTGAGGATTAACAATGACATAACATGAAGAAGAGGGTTCTGTCAGCAGGGTGACACATCGTTTCGCCTGCCATTGTCTGATTACCCCAACAGCAGCTCACCATCGACAGGGATGATCAGAGAAAGGCGGGAAAAACACAACTGTCAGGCTTAGGCGACAAAGCCCGTTCCCACCGTGCCTACTCCTTAAAACCAGACATTAGAGGAGAAGAAACGAACGGGAGG
This sequence comes from Hypomesus transpacificus, assembly GCF_021917145.1. Taxonomy (NCBI): domain Eukaryota; kingdom Metazoa; phylum Chordata; class Actinopteri; order Osmeriformes; family Osmeridae; genus Hypomesus; species Hypomesus transpacificus. Next base: position 8,474,713 of record NC_061085.1, read on the forward strand.
TGGAGAAGGAGAGAAAGAAGGGAGGGGGGAGGAGGGAGAAAGGAGGATGAGAAGGAGAAAGAGAGAGAGAGGGAGAAGGGAGACTCCAACACGGACAGCTTACAGGGGGATACAAACCAAAAGATTATGTTAATCTTCCTCCCTTTGTCCACCACGAAATGTTTTCATACTACGCCTTTTATCTGTGGAAGAAGGGATGTGAACCTCTTCAGTTAGTGACAGTGGGCACTTTCTGTGTGGTTTCTGGGTAATTAGCACCAGTAGCAGCCTCTTTCTCTTTCTCTGCTCAAGCTTATGGTCTTCTTAGGGCCGGCAACAGGGGATTTTCTTTTCCAAACCCTCTGTCTGCACTTGGGGAGTGATTCCCAGCCCGGGCCAAGCAACACCAACCATCTGTTAGCGCTAGGAGGATCAAACCCTCCAGAAGCTCTCAGTAGCGCTGACAATCAAATGGACAGCTTAGGTTCAGACAGGTGACTGAATTAATTACTCCATTGAGCGCTTCAACACACGCACACACACACAAATAGTTCTCAATATATCCGTCAATAGATTCCACTACTGGTCATATTCAAGGTGCCGGGTGTGTTGGAAGCCGTCTTCGCACGTAGCGATTTGATGTTTGGTTGGAAGTTTATTGCGACCGTAGGGATTTTTATTGTTAAATCGGCAAAAAACGTCACCTGATAAGCCGCAAACTTAGAAAGTCACACAGCTAAACCCCCCTCATCGCACACTGTGACTTTTGAGTTCCTCATGATGGTTGTTTAGTTTGAGAAAATTGCCACTTAATCTTTTTGTCCCATGAAGAAGGACAAACTCCAAAGACATGCTTTGGCCAATGACACCCCAAACTGTCCTTTTATCCTGCATTAGGGGATAGCAGCAATCATACATCTAAAAGACCTCTGGAAGCTTACGCTCATCATATATAGCGGACCTATTCAACAGGAGGTCAAAGGTGAGATCAGATAAAGTGTTGTACAAGGAGATCAGTTGGACTGGGCCTTGGGCACAGAATTACAACAAAATAAAAAACACACAAAATAGAAACCGATACATTTCTTGTTCCCGAAGTGTTTAAGTCTGTTTTTGTTCATGTTCTTTCCCCCTTTTATGTTTCTTCTTCTTCTTTTTACTTAATAATGTTTTTTCAACGACACCTCTCTTCTCCACTTTAGTAGCTGAAGCCCCCTTTTTTTGGGGTTTGGTTTGAGCTGCGTCTGATTGTCCCTGTCACGGGGGGCTTTGTCTTACACAAGCCCCGTTGCACCCGCAAGAAAGCAGGGGGGCAGCATCAAAGCAAGGGAGAGATGGACTCAACAACAGTGGATTATAGTCTTCTGCATGATAAAGTCGCTACCTAGGGGTGGAATTAACTTAATATGTGAAAGAATGTTATTGAGAAGGAATAAAGTGGCAAAAAGCTCTGTCATTCTCTTCGTAATGTTTTAATCCAGTGGCGGACACAGGGGCCTTGGGGCTGAAGTTGTGTGTTAATCACAGAGATGCCTATCTGTGTCCCCCCGTCTTTCAAGCTATTTAAACTTCGCCTAAACTCAATTATTGTCCCTGAGAGACCAAGATGGCATATTAGGTTACGTGAAAGGAGATCAGGCCGAGACCAAAAGAAGGCCCCGGCGTTAAAGGGAGGAGGTGTCAACGCCGCCAATTTAAGTTTCAGCCAAACAGATTAAGGGTTGGATCTGTGGACCTGAGAAACAAGTTGACAATGAGTCAGAGAAAGGAGGAATCTCACTTTCAAAGCATCCTCTAAACTGTTAAGCAATCTAATCATGGAGGATCTAAGAGACTGTGTCCCGGCATATATATGTCTATTTACACCTCACACTCTACTGAGACCACCGAAGGCCTAGGATAGCCACGATATCTCACAACATTTTTTTATAAGACAGCCTCAATCCCACAAGCAATTTAACTCTGGACGGTATTCATATTTAAAGGCTAAAATGATGTTCTCGGCCCTAATCATTTTTATTTACCATTGTATATGACATGGATTCCCTAGACTGCTTAAAACAATAATTTGCTTTTGTACTCTGTTGACCAGCTTTGTATTGACTGATGTGTGTAACAAACAAATGACAACTGTTTTGTTTTAGGTGTCATATTATCACAAGCTGTCAGATGTAAGAAAATATACATATATTTTTTTAATAATCTACATAGATTAGGCTACTAAATGGCTTGTAAAGTCTGATTAAGATTAACACCGAAAATGTACAATTAGTGTTGAGTTATATCACATTTATGAAATCAAATTGAAAATAAACGTTTTGGTGGTTACAGAAAAACACTTAGAAGCTTGAGAAGTGAACAGCAAGGCCCTTATCTTCCGCAGGGTAGAAGAATGAGGGCACGACAGCTCATCTCTTTAACACAATTCCAATAATAAGCTGCCGGGTCTAAACAGAGTGTGGCGAAAATGTCCAAAAAGTGTGAAGTAATGTGTGCAGAGGGCGATGTTTTCCGCTTGCTGGACGCTTTAGCCATCACCACCTCACCCCCTGTCTCGGGGGAGAGCAGGACAGCTCTCAGCCCCCTCTCAGGACCTCCGGGCCCTGGTCTCGGGGGAGAGCAGGACAGCTCTCAGCCCCCTCTCAGGACCTCCGGGCCCTGGGTCGACGGCCACTTGGCAATGGCTCTACTCGGCGGGACCCTCACCAGTACAAGACTGACCAAAGAGAGCAGAGAAACTGCCCCTCACGCGCTCGGATCCTGACACACGACGAGGACGTATTGGCAGAGGACTCTCTTTTTCTTCTCCAGCCGCCTCGCTCCGCTTCCAGCTCTGAGCGGCCGTGACGAAATCCTATGCGATTTCACATTCAGCAAAGCACATGAACAACCGATTCTCTCTGCGGCCAACGGTTTCCGTTCCATATGCAGACTAAATGTCCATTCATGGCAGATGCATGGTCAGATGAAGGTCGAGCGGACTAGGCAAATGGACTTGCCTGCGTGTCACACAAGCATACCAAATCTACTTAGGAGAGAGAGAGAGAGAGAGAGAGAAGCGTCGCCCGTTAAATGAGCATCACAGTCTGCCAGATACATAAATTGGTGCATTGGTGCTGCAACCCGAAGAATTGCTGACCTTCACAGAATCATTGGTCCAAAATGGCCAAATGTACCGGATCTGAAAGCAATCACATCTCCCTACGAGCCAACCCAGTGTATGATATTCCGCAAGGAGCAAATTAAATGGTATTGGAAGACTCTGGGGGAGCTTCCACTAATCTCACTGGCCATGTTTAATAGTGCGACATTGCTTAATAAACTGTAAACATTCACATTAACAAGGTTTACCATTCCATGACTTCTATAAACGGCCTGTGCTTGCTGCGAAGCCGGTCCACGTAGCAGTGAGTCATCCATGTGATGTCGCGGTGGGTTGTCACGGCCTGTTGGCGGTCTAGAAGATGAGGAGACTAGAGGGTAGCTCACCAGGGGGGGGGGGGGGGGATGGGGGGGGGGGCAGGGAGGGAGTGATCGCAGAACAGTTTGATACCCTCAAAACTTCTGACACGATGGCTATCCTACCGGTTGCTTTGCGGCTTTGCTTTGTTTCCAACAAATATATTAAAACCTTTAAGTTCAGCGTTTTGCCTTTTCTGCCACACAAACCCAAAGTCCACCTCTGGGGGAGGCATGGACCATACCTCTGTGGTGTTTCCACGGTGACACAATTAGAAAGTAGGGCATTGTTTTCCTCTGGCACAGATCCAGGAGAACGTGGTCTCAGCTGAGCAGGCACGGGGTGCCAGTCTCACTGGGGCTCACGTCCGCAGGAAGAGATGCTCCGGATGACATGCTGCTGTATGGGGGCATTAACCTGGCCAACCAACGTGCGCCAGCGCTGAAAGCTCCGGAATAAAAAGGAGGACACGATTGTCACAGCCTGTTTGCTCTCCTTGTCTCTCCTGTCTGAACCGCGAGGCCCTCCCAGAAAAAGGCTGTTTGGTCAGTGCAGAAATTCTCCCCAGAGCCTTGGGCTCAGCCAATCAGAGCACCTGGATATGGAGATCATTCTGACCCCGGCTAAACAAGAAATAAAAACCTACTTTTTACACCAATAGCTGTCTTCTCACTGGTTCGACTTTACTAGACATTTTTTACTCTACAGCAGCAATGCATATCTAGCATAATATATCCAAAGACAAGAGTGTCTCTATCGTTTTACACCACGGACGTCTCACAGAAGTAGCGGACTTTCCGACCATATTATGCCGTCCTCAATCTGATGCGGGATATAGGCAGATAAACATCTAAACTGGCATAATACTGTGTACTAGATCTGGCTATTCTTCTCCGTGGGGAAACCTCGAAGCTTTAACACCAGGGGGAATGAAAAAGATGTGAATGTCTGTTTAGGAGTTGAGCAAGTTAAATTTCTGTGAATAAAGTGGTTATGCCACGTGGCCTGAAGGGAATGGTTCCCTTTCTGCCCCGCTCCCAGTTTTCAGCCTAAATGTTTTTTAGTTTTTTTTTTGGTAATTACAACATGCAATGTTAAAAACATGTAAATTGCGATTTGGGAAATGTAGGACAGAATCGTGGGAACCATGGCTCGAGTCTTAGCTAATTATGACAAGCTCTGCAGATTTATGCCCATAGGCGGGAGATTTTACACTGGCGAAAGGCTTTCCTCCAAGAGCATTGCCACTATAGTATATCTAACGAATGATGTCAACTGTCATGAGATTGATCAGCTCATATTTGTCTTTCTGTGTCTGCGACGATAACAGATTAGGAAGATAAGGCTCCACTTTTCTTCCCAACAATAATATCCCCACAGACACGCCATTGACCTCTATAATAGAGAAGCTTTGCCCAGGGCAATCAATTTGTAAAATGTTCCAACTTATGGATTCCATTCTTCCTCCCCTCCAGTCTCAAAGATGGCACATACAAGGCCAGCGCCAAAGATGATGTTAAAACGAACTGTGACAACTGTTCTGTTTATACTCAATTGTGGACTCCTTTCCTATCTATACCTTAATGCAACAAGAAGGGATGTGTGTTTGTGTGTGTGTGTGTGTGTGTGGTTGGAAGGGAACAAGAGTTAACAGAATAAAAGACGTGACCTCAGGATAGTCTGGAGAGGAGGGAGAACGCGTCTCTAACTGACCACTCATGCTCCATCAGAATCATATTTTTTCCACTTCATGCTTGGATTCCCGATGAACCTTTCCCCCTCTGTAAACAAAACACATATTTGCACAGAGAATTACGAATAGAAGAAGTTGTGAGCTTTACACTCAATGCTTTGGACACAACAGCTTCTCCAAACGGAGCAAAACAAGGGCCTTTATATCTAGTTACGGACAAAGTGCACTTCAGCATGGCTAAGTGGTTTTAGAGGGGTTGGAACTGAGGCAGAGTCCAGATCCATTTTGACATTTCTTGCGCCACAATTTTGTAGGACAGGCAATTCAAAGACAGCTGTGAATACCTACAGAGACAAGCTTTAAAGAGCATTAAACAAATACATTTTGGAATTCAAACCAAAGGGTGTCACAAAGGCTGTTTCCTGAAAAAAACCATTGTGAGAAACTCTTGGAATTTTGATGTTCATAGGCTATAATGCAGCTCAGTTGTAGAACAATGGAGCACTGGAACAACAACCGCAATGACATCACATCTGACACGTCTTGAATTCCAACTCCAATTTATAAATAGCTTAATAAATGTTACGCTCTCACTCTCTTCAATGCCATTAATCTGGAGAATTATGAAAGCTGACACTTTGCCCACAGTGAAGCCTCAGTGCCCTCTTCTTCGCACGGCGCACAAATTATTGTACGTATTGCAGCATTTGATATGAAGAATTGGAGATAAAAGAAATTCTGACACACAGGGTGGATGGGCAAAGTCCGTTTTTCTTCTCATTGACATTTAGCATTTAGTCATTTAGCAGACGCTCTTATCCAGAGCGACTTACAGTAAGTACAGGGACGTTCCCCCCGAGGCAAGTAGGGTGAAGTGCCTTGCCCAAGGACACAACATCATATTGGCAGGGCGGGGAATCGATCCGGCAACCTTCTGATTACTAGCCCGACTCCCTCACCACTCAGCCATCTGACTCATTGAGCTTTAAACACCGTAGCGCATTAAACCTGCAAGGTGACATAAGGCCCAAGGTGGGAAGGTGCAGTTACATTTACATTTAGTCATTTAGCAGACGCTCTTATCCAGAGCGACTTACACTAAGTACAAGGACATTCCCCCCCCGAGTAGGGTGAAGTGCCTTACCCAAGGAAACAACGTCATTAGGCAGCCAGGAATCGAACCGGCAATCTTCTGATTACTAGCCCGATTCCCTAACCGCTCAGCCACCTGACTCCCCAGTTAGTGTTGTCATCCTGGTTAGAGAGCCACCAAGTCAAATCTTTCTGTCCACTCACTCTTACACTGACGACAAAGTTACATGGGTAGTCCTCACCCTAATCCTACAAGTGTAGTTCCCTCAGCCTTATCCTTGTGGCTGTGATGGCTAATGTACAGTAACTAGTGACAATAATGTCATACAAAACTGTAGCGAAATGTGCAACGATATCTCCAAACTAGGCGATATATTTCTTAAACACGTAATCTTCCATCTTGATTTAACTGTGACAAAATGTTAACATGTACAGGTTAGCAGAATAATACATTAATCTATGATAACATGTTGTCAAGATACGATTCCCATCAACAGCCTTACAACAAGGGCAAAAGAGAGAAGGTAAAAATGTGTGAAAATAAACGGCAAAACTCTCCCGAGGTCATAGAATCCAGACGATCTGTGAAAAAGCTTTGCATTGTTATTCTCCCTCCTACATCCATGATCTGGGGAGCACGTTTATTATGAGAAACAGAACATTCTATTCCAACAATTTGTCAAAATGAAAGTGAAGCCTTAAGATGAAACCTTGTGGCTTTTCTCAAGCAAGTCGTTTTCAATGCTTCCATCTCCCCTGTGTGTTTCTGAAGCTTGTGACACGCCAAAAACACGCTGTGGCAAGGTGAAGAAAACGAGGACATAACAGTGCGACACGAACATCCGCCCGGGGTGAGGGGGGGGGGAGGGGGGAGGGAGCAGGGGGTCAGCACCCTGACACCGCTAGGCCACGCACGAAAAGTGCTCTTTTGAAAGAATAAAAGAGAGAAAAAAAACTCCTCATGATACCCCTTCATGTAAACACAGATGTTAACGACACAGTTTCCAAAGCAGACCAAAACTGGTGATTACTGGAATGACTGTGCTGGGCGGAGAGGGTTTTCCTGCTCACGCTGACAGTGCTGTGCTGCTCTGGGTATAAGTGTGAAAGCACTGGCCAAACCCCTGTCTGCTCCATCAGCCGGCCTCTAATGAGTGCCGAGATGCTTCGCTGGCCAGGAGAGGGGAGGGCGTCGCTTTGAGAGTGCAGCAAATCTGTCCACAACGCTAATGATCAACCCCCCTAATTGAATTCTGCTAATTAGCCACATTCATGCCTGGTGGATTTTTGCTGCTGTTTTTTTTTTTTTTCGAGATCTCAGCGTCGGCGGGAACACTGAGCTGCTGCTCTCGAAACCCTGAGACATCTTGAAGTGCAAAAACATTTGCGCTTCAGGGTCTTCTGGCCATGTTGGCAGTGCCCGATATAGGTTAAGGGAGACTCTCATGCTTAGAAGAGAGGGCTGGCAGTGTAATTTAAATTCTGATGACATTTACTGTCAGGGAGTATTAGTGCATGGGCATCCTGTGCTGTGCGGGCTTACTCAGCACCAGCAGGCCCTAGGGTCTGGAGAAACACAGGCTCTCTTTACTGTACACTTCCCCCCCCCCCCCTCCCCCGATGCCCTCTCAGTCTATGGTGGCGATCTGGGGTCTTGTTCCCTTAACAACACCCATCCCCCCCTTCCGACCTCTACCCCACACCCCCATAGGTCAGTGCCAAAAATCCAGGGATGTAGCCCGGCGGAATGTCATGTATCCAGGTTGGGTCCTCCGAGCACACAGACTCCTTCAGACTGCATTCCCAAAGATGTGCCCCCCCCCCCCCCTCCCCAACACTGCCATAGTGTAACTGGAAAAGACCCCCTGACTTGCTCTTGCACACCACTTAAACCTAGCAAGAGGCCTGGGTGTCTCTGCGTGATAGAGGCTGGCAGGGGCCGAGGCCGAGTCTGCTTGCTTTCCTCCAGCCTCTACTCTGCATCCGAACCGATTAAAGGAAGGACCTTCACTTGAAGGAAAGAGCATATTTGATCTTGCAAATGTGTGCGTGCGCGTGCGTGTGTGTATGTGTGTTTGTTGTGTGTGTGTGTGCCTGTGTGTGCTTATTAGTGTGCAATTAGTGTGCACTTCTGCATTTCTCTCTTGAGATAAAGTGTATTGGACACTGCCTGTGCTCAGCTTTGCTCCAAGCAATGACACGACCTTGAGTGAGTAATCCAACCCCAATCATCCGACAGGACTCGGGGCTGGAAACCGAAGGGATGATCAGAGCCCTTTTAAAATGTAAAAGAGAACAATTACTTCATTTTGTACGCACGTTTCACCAGGGAACCCCAAAAAAACGAGAAATTAATGAACAGTTTTTGCACTGAAAACCAACAATTCATCCCATTTTCAAGAATATTGCAGAATCAAACTAATCCCAAAAAATAATACTAGATAACAGAATATAATTTATTCTGTTAGCACAAATCATGTTGCTTTTTATTACAAGAAAAGAGACATTTTAAGCGGCTGCAACATTATAATTAATTACCTATAAAAACACATGTCTATTATTATATTGTAAAAGCTGTCTGGACCTTATGTTTGCCAATAACACAACAGCTAAATGGAGAATTGAACTGCGTATGAAAGAGTCTTTCCCTACCCGCTGTGTTTGAGCTCTGACAGGTCTTTGAGATATAGAGAGAGACTGCTTGCAACACATGTCATATATCATAGCTTCAATTTGTACCCCCACTACTCCCTGCAAGCTACACACTTCTCCAGCCATCTCTGCACAGAGCAGGGAGGAAAAACAGGGGGTTATGAGCTCAAATCCTTGCATTTAGGCGGTTTGTCTAACCCACATTTTCTCACATTTTTAACACACACAAGGATAATCTGCATTGTGACATTCGACCATATAACCATATTCCATTCTGGAACACCCATGGGCACTAAATTAAGAAGTGTAACATAAAGGCCTTTTAAAGCAAAAAGGGTTTTGAAAAAGACCTGCCTATGGTTCAGATCTCCTCACACAAACCTGAACGTGTCCAGATCCTCTCAGGGTGGTTTGGTTCTACCTCAGAGGGATGAGGAGCGCACTCGGCAGCTCCCTGCCTATCAGAATCAGAATTCAGAATTCAGAATTAGAATTCAGAATTAGAATTCAGAATCAGAATTCAGAATCAGAATGTATTTTATTCGCCATGTATGTTCACACAAACAAGGAATTTACTGTATCAGGAAGGAATAACAATCACCACATGTTACACTGGCCAACCAAAAGCGCAGAGGAGATAAACATCCTGGTAGTTTGGTTTCTGAAGAGGAGCCCAGGGTGGAACAACAGCTGTCATGGCTGAAACCCAGTACATCCTTAAAACGCAAATATGTCCCTCAAAGTCCCTCAACGCAACAAATAATTTATTTCCAAACAGGCGTTATATAGACCTCAGGGAAAGAGTGGACAAGCATTTATTAAAATGTGCATTGTTATTGTAGCGTAGATGAATAAAACTCAATTTCAGGGTGTCTTCAATGTATTTTTACTGCTCTCTTGAATCAAAAATAAATTAAAGTGGTCCAGCTGGTCGATTTCACGGATTGCCTCTGAAGAGCTCACAGCTTTCACTTCAGATGGTTTCTGTTTCTCTCTCCTACTCTCAGAAAAATACTGAAGAGGCTTTGGTTCTAATCCAATCTTTTACAATATGTAACACACTGTATAGACACATTGAACGATAAACTTTAGTAGTGTTGATGGAGACGGTTGAAATAAGACAAACTTAAAGCTCAGCATCGAAATGACAGTTATTGGAGATTTCTTTCTGCTGAGTTTGTTGGGTTAAATAACAGGACTGTTATAACAACACAACTAGGTTCTGTGCCCAAACTGCCAAATGCCGCCTGGCTCATGAAGGAGATAAGTGGATGTGAAGACATTTTGTTGGAAAGAGATAATATTATGCCTTTGGTTAAAGACAATTACAGAAGTTGAATCCTTTCTCTGTCTTCCTCCCCCTTAAAACTGAGTGGCCTTGCCATATAAGAATGACTATTTTAGTTTTAATTAAAGGTTTGAGAGGCATCTTGATCAGCACATGTCAGAAAGTCATTATTTCCTGGATTCTAATCCTCCCACTGCCTCGGTGAGGATGGAGACTCACGCTGGCTTCCTATTTAACTGCCCTCGCCGCCGGCCAACGTGAGGATTCTGTCCTCTCCCTGGGTGATTTTCAAATTGAAGTGGAGAAAATTGGCAGGGCCTAAATTGGTGGCATTTTGTGGTCTTTAAAAGAAGGTCTCATTAAAACCAACCTAGAGAGGCCTCCCTAGTTTTCTTTGTCATTAGCTACCTTAACAGCAGATAAGAAAACTACAATTATGGATCTGGAGGTTTCATGTTGTCAATTTGGTACTGATGGAGCTGCAGGATGTCTAACCTCAGACTATGACCCACACCCCATGCCACCGTCCATGTTTTAATGAGTGTTGGACTGAGTGAGCTTGACTCTGAGGTTGGTCATTGCTTCGATTTTCATTCTGATAACCCACAAACCAGAAGAACCAGTACTCCTACCTGCTCTTGTAATGTGCTCTACAACGCAGGTGTGTCATATGGTCTCCTGCAAGGACATTAGACAAAAGAAAATCCTTTGACTGTATTCAAACCGTTTCAAACTGTCTCCTGGCTGCTCCAATCAGTTGTGTTTTGGATTTTTAACTAAGAATGATAATAGTGCAAAAGGTGCATATCAAAATAAGTCTAAACTAGAGACATGTTTGGCTTTCAATAATGTGAATATCCCTGGATGAAGGGAAATGCTATATACTTTTTACTATAGCCTTAGTACTAACCTTCAGTGCTGGGACCAGAAATTAGGATTGGCTTGCCATGTATGATGTAAAGTAATCAGACATCCAGGGGGTGTTGTAAATGGCTCTGAACTGTGGTAAAAAGACAAATGCAACCATGGTTTAATTGGATTGAATGGTGTAGTTTAGGTCTGAAGAGAACTTATTGTAATTTCACACGTTGAAAGGTCATACCGTCCCTCTTGAATATTGTCCTTTACAGTGATAGCTTTAAATTGGGAACAGTCAGCTATAGTTATATATATAAAATGTAATAGTGGTTCTGAAGTGTTAGAAATCCAGGTGAGGAAATATGGCCTGCCAAGATGAGGTTTTCTAATGCAGTAAATCTATGCCTAGTCTTAATCAAGAAAGTATTCCAAAGTATTCCTATTGCCTCTGCAACTCTTCCACCTTCTACAGTGGATGTGCGAGAGAGAGAGATTCTCCCACATGTATTCATGAGCACAAGCACAGCTATAAAGTTAACAAAAATTGGCTTGTCCTTGGCAAGCCGTTTCTCCTTTAAAGCTACAATCTTTCTCCAAGAAAATGTTTAAACCATAAGTCAGGATGAAAAATGTACCGGACAATAAAGTGAAAATAAAAAAATAAAATAAAAAGTCTGTCTTTTTCCAATCAGCTCTTAATGTGAAAATTATAGTTTTGTGTGGGCTAAACAGGCTTCAACTTTTGAGAAAATCATATAACCATAAAATTGCCAATGGGGGTTAAACCCGCTGAAACGGATAAAAAAAAAAAAAAAAGAGAGAAGAAAAAGAAGAAAAGGTTCTGAAAAGTAGATCCACACATACCAATAGTGGTGGTCAAGGGGTTTAAGAAATTAGCAATGCTCAACTGGAACGGAAATACCTTGCTGCGAGTCCCACAGCAGAGTCCTTCTCATAATATGTAACATCTACCTTTGGATCGTAACAGAGAGAGTTTACAATAAGCTTAACCCCTACTTTTATATTGCGCCCAGCAGGTTCCCCCCTCCATGTTGGGCACTTTGAACACTATTTTGTTATTCTGACTCCACTTGGTTTCATAAGCCGCTGCTCCAGTTTCACAATTCAACTTCACAAGTTTCTCAGAAAACACACTGTGGCAACGGTTGTCAACTGCTCCATTGTTTTGGACTTAAAGAATCGTATATTTTTTTTTTTTTTTTTTTACTAAACAGTCGGCAAGGTTCTTTTGAGATTTTCCTCGCCAAAAAAGCTGTCCCTTACATTTCCTATCACTGCAGATGTTTTGCACCCCCCCAAAAAATTAAAAGCATGAAAACTGTGGTTAATAGTAAGGTCTTGCCAGGTACTTTGTTGATGGTGCCAGAGTCTCAGACTATTTGAAACCAGCAGCTCCCCTCTTACTGACCCATTTGATATTGCACAACAGAATCTTGTGGGTAGGTTCATTTAATTTGGCAGACACCGTGGTGCGGTGCATTTAGTGAGGGCTGAACTTTCCAGAGGCCTGTTGCGCTGTGCTTTGGAAACGTGGGAAGGCAGTTTGAGACTGGACGTGAATTAATTTAACTCTGTACATAATTCTGTCTCAATGGCCTCCTCTGTCCTAGTGTGGAGCCTTGAAAAGGAGACACAGAGTTCGATTGCTCAATATTCATCAACATTTTTCCCCTGGATAGGCACAATATGGCGGGCTTAATTAACTTCTCTCAAAGGTGAAGCAGTGCGCACCATCTGCTGTGAGACAATCACATTTGTATTCCTCTCCCAATAATCCCGTTACTCTATTTAGGCACAGGGGTGCAATGTGAGATAAGAGATAAAGAAAATTGGGGGGGGGAAAGGGGAGAACTTCTAAATCATATCCCATTCTTAAAAATAAACGCAATCAGTAAGCCTGCACAGACATCCCGGATCTCCCTTCCTAATTTTGCACTCGATTATGACTTGCATTGTGACTTTTAGTCTTCCCAAAAACAAACTAGTAGAGTGGTCATCATTCTAATCTTCTAAATACGTCATACAACACAAAACAGAGTTTACATATCAACAATTGTTTCCCCAAATTCAGTAAAGAGTTTACAAATTTTGATGCATCGACTCAAAACCAAGAACAGATTTGTCACAGTTCCACAGACACATCGCCATTACGGACGCATGCATATTGTGACACTCGACATTCAATTCTTTAATAAATCTTGAGGACCACACATTGCAATCAAGGGCCTGCTGAACTTGCCCCTAAAGCCGGGTCATTATTTGATCTTTGTGCATCTTAATCTGATTATCTCATTGTGGAGGTAAACTTCAGACCCAATCTTGTTAGCAGCTGGCTAGGATGGATTACGACAGCCAGTGAGGTGGAAAATGAACTGAGCAGTTCAGCTTTGGCCTTGCTCTCTTTCAAGATCCTTATGACCACTACTTCAGCTCCTGCTTTTTCTATTCGCTGGCCCTTCAAACGAGATATTATCCTCCGACTCGCCATTCACCCCCACCTCCTTGTTCCCACCTCTTTTCTTCATCTCTGAGGCCTTAACTAAGTGAGGACAATGGCCAAAAAAGCCTGACCTTTTTCTCAAACATTCAGATTCGAAGGCATCCCCTTCTTATCAGACGGCATATATTGACCGAGATTTTGCCTCGACAAAAAGGACCCACTGCCATGAAAGGCTTGGATTCCAAGACGTTCTGTTTCAAATGTGCTTGGGCCATTTGGATCCCAAACGCGCACGGTTAACCCTGCAGGTCGAGGGAGATATGCAGTCTTGGGTTCTCGTTTTTTAAATGAAGAGGGTTGTTTTTTTGCCTGTTTTTTTTTTGTTGCCTTAAATTATGCAAATGCCTGGGATGTGTGGTCCTTCTTAAGACACTCACAGTTTTGCTTGTGGTCTTATTGCGGCATTGAGTGCTTTTACAGTGAATGCCCACCACAGTCCAAAGCACAGAAAGTCCCCCTAAAGGCTGAAAAGAGTTCAAAGCATTGAAAAGACAAAAAGAACTAAGCTGGGATTCTTTATGTACACTGAAAAGAAGAATAAAATATAAGTTCCCTATTGGTGCCTGTTATGGCAATGGGACCCATATCAGAGCATTATGTTCCTACATAAAAGACGCTGACATTTTTTCTTGCGCACCATATGCAGAAAATAAATTAGAATAATTTAGACAGGCGGCGATTTTGTTACACGAACCGTTGAATGCTCTTTTTGACACTCTATTGAAGGAACAAGGAATTCAAAAGAGGTTATATTCGATCAAGTTTTCTGCCTCAATAGGTTATAATCACTGCTAAAGTATTGAGCACTACACAGAGAAGAGACCCTCCAAGGAGGCTAATCAGCAGGTTTTCTCCCTATTACCGCCTCCGTTTGAGGGTAACAGCGCACAGAAGTACCCCCTTCTATTGATTAACTGGACTGGAATTTAAATATTAATACACTGCCCAACCCTGCTTGGCACTCTCTCTTGAGCTGAGCTGCATGGCAAAGCACTCATTCCACAGATTAAAAAACCCTAAGTTTTTTTAAGCACAGTCCTGCTCTCTTTTCAGCGCGAGAGTGAAAAAAACTTCAAGGGGGCGAGTCGAGAGGAGAGAAAGGGGCCAGATCTGTGCGTCTTTGGAGCGAATTCAAAGGCGACACTTTCCCTCCAGGCCAGGGTCTCCTAACGAGGCAGGAATCACACTGCGGGCAGTTAGACACTGCAGTTTGCCACAGAGAGATGGAGCGTGGAATACATCCTCTTCAAGAACCCAATCTGAATGTTTAATGGTTGTCTTCTATACAACATACAACGATTGTTATGAACCCATTCATTTATTGAGCAAATTTAATATTGTCAAATATGATACATTTAAAGTAGAACAGTAGTAAGGTTTGATCAAGTATGAGCATTTTTTACTATTTACTTTTTCACTTACAAGATTCAGAGAGGTAAACACCACCACAGTGTGGATGTGCGCCCATTGTAATTCGATGCTTGCAGGAATTTTCTGTAAATAAGATCCATGAACCCAAACAGTCTTGGCCGGTCGACCCCCCTGAATGTGGGGGCACCCTGGCCCTCAGGGCCTGGTCGAGGGACAGAAACGTGTTGACGACAGAATAGTTGAGGCAGCTTCTCGGTAAACCCAAACACACAAGTTGTGGCCTCACTTGACTAAAGTGTCGAGAGGCTACAGAGAAAATAATGCACGCTTATCTTTAGACCTACTGTCAAATGTAATGGAACTTTATTTAGTATATAATAGTCTGACAACCTTGAAATCTTTGTGAACACAATTTTTCTTTTTTTTTTATACTTGGAGAACTAATACTTGCAGAGCTAGTTAATTACTCCATGGAATACAACATCTGCACAAAAAAATATAACTCAGCATTGGCATTCACATCTATATCAGCCAGACAGATCACCCCAATCCTAGCGTAATCCCTCAAGAGCCATATAATGAAGAGATCATCTCGGAGCACAAGACAAACAATTTAGCATGATGTTAAGTCCCGTTTCTGTGCGCAGAGAGTGATTTCCATTAATATATCTCCCTTGATTTACATTAACTCTAGCAGGGGTTCAACCAGGGGAAAGGGTGGATGGACTCTACAGCCAATCACCTCCCCTCCCTCACACACAGAGAGAGGGGGTCCCGAGCCACATACTGAGCTTACGTCTCTACGGGAGACATATTGAGCTCGCTGAGGAGCACCTTGCTGAATTAAGAACCATAAGAACGTTCTTTCGTGTAATCGCAGGTATGTCTTTCTTAAATTCCACCCTCATCCCCCTTGATGCCCCGCAAGAGCGTCCTGACCACTGCATCCTGACAGAGGGGAGTCAAGTTGCTGAGCGGTTAGGGAATCGGACTAGTAATCAGAAGGTCGCCGGATCGATTCCCGGCCGTGACGTTGTGTCCTTGGGCAAGGCACTTTCACCCTTCTTGCCTCGGGGAGAATGTCCCTGTGCTTACTGTAAGTCGCTCTGGATAAGAGCGTCTGCTAAATGACTTAATGTAATGTAAAACTTGACGAGAACACGCAACTACCAACAAAGAAAGGCCTTGATCGTTAACAGGAGAATGCGCGGCACTTGTAATGCAACTGCATCGCGAAAAATCGGGGACTTCTTCATCCAGATAGTCTACAGTGCCTGATTAAACTGTCTGGGTGACATAGGATCCTCCGTGCAGACCTCTGCTGCATGGTAATGTGACGGCGAAGGCCATTAATGCAAAAGCACAGAGGTCATTAGCATCGCTCCATGGCGTAGCATAAAGCAATCACCTCCCAGGTTCTGTCTCCTGTGACTGCGGGAATATCTGTCCTCCCCCCATGGTTATTCCCTACACGTGTAAGGTCAGCTAATGATGCTGGACAAAGATGTCTGACCACGGGAGCCGCTCTGTCGACTGATCACGCCCCTCTGCCGACACCTCTTAATCACTGACAGGACGGCAAGGCGCTGTAACAGGTTTTAAACATATCCCACTGCCTGTCGGATTATTTTTTTTTTTTACATTTACATGATTTTTCTGTCATCACTCTCACTTTGAGGAAGAAAGTGGAGTGTATCTGGATGCTAAGAAGCTGTTTGCTTTCACAATACACAACGAGAGAGGTTTGTATCGGCTTCGGGGGCTTTCTATTTTGAGGTCCCAACTTCAATCTCTAGATCAGATTGTGGGGGACATGCAACACTGTATATTGATAATCAACAAGGGGTTCTATGTCTACGATTTGACTGTTCAACCTCAATTTGTCAGAACAGGAGTGAAACAATGTAGAATTGGATTTGAAATCCGAGTGTGTTTTATGCCGTCTTAAGTCTCCTGTGTGGGAAAATGAAAACGGGTGAGCTTGTCATTCTGGTTGCTTCCCTGGCTTGCTTTCCATTTGAACTTGATGGTCGGAGCCATCAAGGCCTTCGCCGGATCAGAGTCGGAGAATCTACCAGACAAGAAAACTAAGAAGCGCCAAGCACCTTGAGGGAAACAGAACGCGAACGTTCCCGTTGCTTTTTCCTCGAAGGCTGAAGCAGAGAGACGGCGGGGTGACAGCTGACGAACGCAGATACGAATGAGAGCGACGCATCAGAGCGACGCATCACAAGAGATGATGCGTCTCCTTCACGCTTCCTGCCGTCCTCGTCATTTCTCTTTGAGGAGCGAGAATGAGGCTTGCCACCATTTGTCATCGGAGGACGTCAGAGGAGAACCTAGGTGTGCAGTGGACACTCCAGGGAGCTCATTACTAGACGTATACATCTGTTATTTGACCCCTGTGAAATAATTCCATTCTACAGAGGTCCTAAGATCCTCCTTTAACCAACAATGAAGACAAAAACAAAAAGACAAATTGCGTCCCTTGAAACAAACTTGAGATCAGACATGGTGGTACCCCGATATAAACCTAGAATACCTTTGATTGGCTTGATTTCATCCCCAGATCAAAGCGATTGCTTCATCTTGGCTCTCAGTGGAGGCTTTCAAATGAACACAGAAAAATACAAATAATTTATCTTCGAGAGATAACCTTCCTTTGTAAATGGCAACGCGTTCATAAACGGTGCAAACGCGTCAGAAGGTGAAGTGCTTAGAGAAGCAGTCTCGGCCTGAGCGGTAGCAGGAAGGTCCTAGCCGCTGAGCTCCAGATGACCCTGTCTTGCTAGCGAGGAAGGTGAGGGTGGCGCTCGACCTTTTGCGTCTGTGTCTCCTTCAGGGGGCGACTGCCTCCTTTGTGTGTGGTCAGACGCAGAGCTCAGCACTTTAAGTCACAAACGCGATCGTGCCTCAGAGCGCTGCGTTACTCTGTCCTGTCGTATGGCACCAACACAACTCAACAGACAGGCCTGTCCTACCGTAAATATGCAACTGACAGCGGAGACGAGCAGGTTCTGGACAATTTCCATTGACTCTATGGTTTGTGGGCACCAACAATGTAATTTGAAACGATTCCAGAATGTGGATAACTAAGACATGCTTCTAAAATGTTGTCAGTGGTCACTGTGCAAGAAGGGATTATATCAAGAGGCTCTGTAGAGTTTGATTGTATCTGGTCCTTCGCAGGTTGTGAATCCTGCCTGGCCTGGCCTGCCTGGCCTGCCTCACCTCCTAGCTCTGGCGAACAGGTTAGCGAATGATGACACTGTGTGGACTCTCCATTTCAAACTGACTCTCACTGAAACTTTTTGCCTTTGATTTTTTTTCCCTCAGATGGCTGAAATGAAAGGGACAGTGATACATATTTCAGGGCCCAAGGATCCACAAAGGGACTGCGGAATAAAGAGGTAGGAACCTTTGAACTAAACAAAGGTCCATCACCACACTTCGTATCTGAAGTATTGTATAGCCCCCTTGTAAAGACCAGGACATGCAGGCACAGAGGGAAGGGGACCCGCGTGCCCCTTGCTGACAGCTTGTTTGAGTCTCGTCGGCGCGGCCCGCAACCCTTGTCTTCCCCCTGCCTCCATCCCTAACGCCACCAGCCCTTTTCCTTGGCTACAGGACCCCAGAATAAAGCCTCCACTCTGAGCCATCTAGACATCCATCTGTGCCCCTCTTTGTATCTGACTAGGGGCCCACAACGACAGTGGGCCTCGGTTGCATTAGGGGTTGATTAAAGTGGTCGGCGGACACAGGGCACTTGTGCTCTCGCAACAACGCTAGATGAAAGAGGCTGCGAACCCCTCTGCAGCTTCTCAGAGAACTCCCCCTCCACCCCCTCCCCCCTTGCTCTTAAAGGGGTCAACAAAAGACAAAAGCCCCTAGAGTGAAAGCAATGGAAAGCTTCTTTGCCAAATGATCTCTAATTGTTCCTTTCTTCCTCACGGAGGGACTGGCTGATTTCTAAAATGATTTCTGCAGTGGCAGCATGACTTACCCGCAATTCTACCTTTAAAAGCTTCCCCTGACTGTAGACTACTTGAAAGAAGTGACCATTACCAAAACTACACTTGTGTAAGGACAAAAAAATGATTTCCCTCCATTATTACTATCAAAGGCAGTGGGTAATTGAATCACATCTGTGAGACAGGGAAAAAACAAAGGAAGTTGCAGCAGAAGAGGTCGGGTGTAATGGATGCCGTGTCGCAGAGTGTCTGATCAGAGAACACCGAGTAGTGGACAAAGATGAGGAATGATTGTAGCCCAACCCTTCTATCTTTTTATGTCTTACTTGCAAACAAAGCCCCCCAAAAAAGCTACAAACGCACATTTAAGAGAAACACACAGAAATGATCGGTGTTTGCCATTATGTCATGATTGCGAGGCTACACCACACGGGGTCATTTTAGTCCTATGAAAAAAAGAAACAGCCATAATGATGTTTAGGTGCTTGAGATTTCACGTATGCAGAAACCCCCACGCACGGCTGCAGACGTAGTCGAACATCCTCTGGAGTTAGGAAAAGGTCTTAGAGGTAGATGAGCTGTTCTTTTCATTATATTCCCGATGTGAGGCGCACTATATATTCAGCTCCTGAAAGGAAGACAGAAACTGACAAACTACTATGCCAGTCTTGGCGTGAAAAACCCCCTGAAACAAATCAACAAACAACAACAAAAGCGTTGGCATTATGAAGCTGTTCCAGGGGATTATAACATTATGAAGGAAGGGGGGGGGGGTCCTAGCTGTTGTGGATTGTGAAAACTCATTGCCCATTCCTGAGACAAATGATGGAATTTCTTAATGCAGAGAGGGTCTGCAATGTGCCAAATATGCTCCAAATTAGCCTTCAAGAAAAACTCTCCTTGTTTGCATGGGAGACGTTCAAGTAAATAAAGGGCCAGCATAAATTACCTTTGGATGTCAATCGTGATAGCACACCCTGTTTTTCTTTTTGTTATCATGTCGCCTGTTCGTCTCGCTGGCGGATGACATGAAATGAAAGTCATCTTTCTTCAGCACCACCAGCAGTACTCTGAGCGCTTTCTGACACTTGAAAACGACCGGGTTCGTGAAACCACAGCTGGGCCCAACTGATTGGGCTTTCACACAGGCTGCCAGTAAACTTTCACTGCTTGAGGAGCTGTCTGTGTGGGGGACAGGTGGTGTTTATGCAGATGAATGAACACATTACTGTGTGCTCTTCCTTTTGGTTTAAACATTAGCGTTTCAAATGTGACAAATCAGATGTTCGTCTCATGCAATATGCCCGCCATTGTGCCGGCTGCAAGGAGCCTGTATATATTTGTGAGTAAATAATTTCTCAGGTAGTATGTATGTGTGTTTGTGCAAGGGCTGAGGCCAATGCATGCAGCATACAATGAATGTGTTTATAACATAACTTGGAGTATTATCTTATGAGAGCAGGTTTATATGAGTGGGGTGTTTGACGTTCCCAAGTAAACAATACTGGAGTAAGAGCAACTAGACTAAGCCTAGTGTTCTTAATAAAGGTGAGTTGACCTTTACTTCAGGCCATGAGTGGGTAACTCTGACAAGGAGCAATTACCTCTTTCACAGTCTTATGCTGCCATTGGGCGTGGAGTGGATTGCGCAACCACTGTTTGAAGCTTTCAGATAAATGTTGATATCCATTGAGAACACCGAGGAACAGGAGGGAATTATTATAAAATGACTGCATTTTATTCTGTAAAGTTGATAAATACTGTTAAATGTACTCCAGAACAAATTAGTGTTGATTTCCAGGCAACTTATACTTTAAGTGCAAATGTTGAAAACTTAAAACGGTAGATATGCCAGTATGCCACAACCTAGGAGAATTAATAACAGAATGTGCATTCAATCTAGGATTCGGTTTCTCTCAAAGAAAAAGAGATCAACAACCCAATAAAAAATGTGAAAAAAGTGAAATAAGCAGAGGTCAAGTCATTCATATTATGCTGATAAAATACCTAGTTGTACTTATAAGTAATATTAGCCAGAGCAAACAGCTGCTTTTCTATCCTTTCTAAACAGCACAATCTCCAGTAATGTATCGTCCGTCGAAGCTTTGGGGAAATCATTTGATGAGTGCTTCGTGAGAGTCCAGGGGAACTATGCTAGGAAAAGTGTCGAATAATCCAAACACAACATCATTCTCTGTATTTTTTTTTTGAATATCCATGGAGGATAAACATAAGCTGTAGCTTATTAGCTATGAGCTAGCACTTCATGAAATGTTTGCTGCACACAGAGTGAGGTGCTTTGTTTGTGTGACACTGTGCCGTGGATGAAACACTAAAGTCCTCTTTGTTTGAGCCAAGTTGACCTGACCTGGCTGGTTAAGCTGAGGCATTGTGAACAGCAAATCGCTTCAACTGGGGGGGTGGTTTCTTTGTGTGGCTATAGGGAAAATAACCTCATAAAAAGAGCATCCCTATAGTTAACGCAAAGAAAGACGAAATTTGTTTCGAGGAAAGTCCACTGTTTATTTTTAATCGGCATTGAAAAGTACCACAACCGCTGTTGTGTTTACTGCATTGGTCTATTGAGAGATCCAACCCACAATACAAGCTTAAAGATTTGGCAACAGCTCCACACAAACTGCACATCCGTGCATCCTCCTTTAAACTCCTGTCTTGGGGAATGGGCAGTGAAAGGGAGTGAGAGAGAGAGAAAGACAGAGACAGAAACAGAGAGACAGACAGACAGAGACAGAGAGACAGAGAGACAGAGAGACAGAGAGACAGAGAGACAGAGAGACAGAGAGACAGAGAGAGAGAGACAGAGAGAGAGAGAGAGAGAGAGAGAGAGAGAGAGAGAGAGAGACAGAGAGAGAGACAGAGAGAGAGACAGAGAGAGAGAGACAGAGACAGAGACAGAGACAGAGACAGAGACAGAGAGAGAGAGAGAGAGAGAGAGAGAGAGAGAGAGAGAGAGAGAGAGAGAGAGAGCGAGAGAGAGAGAGAGAGAGACTCCATTCAAGTCATTGCAATTCTCGATTGTCGTCCTGAACAGGTGGCGGCAATCAACAACTAGTTTTCTAGGCTGATGCGCACAGCATAGACGTGAGCAGAAGCCTTTCTATTGCTTAGCCCCAGATCTTAATCAGATTTCACCATGTGGCAGGCCCACACTTGTACCAAGCAGGTATCTGCTAACTCCTATCGGCCCATTTCTTCACACCTTCATTGCACTTAATAGCCTGGCTTTGTCACTCCCCACCAGGAGTCGATCTGGAGCGACCTTAATTTAAAAATGTAATTAACTTCGACACAACGCAAGCTCTCGCCACAGCTACACTTCGCTCCCCTCTGTTTCCCTACATACAAACAAGGACTGGAAAATAGGGTAAATGACACGGCCATCCAAGTGGAATGTCACACAAAGGCCCTTTACAAAAGGCCTTCTTTGTGTGTGTGTGTGTGTATTTTGTTTTTGCTTATTTATAAGCGATATATTTTTGCCATAAAAACGTAGTTTTGTTTCATAGCGTCGTGGCGTAATGACAACATCACACACCCCATGAAATCCCTTGATAAAAATTCCATTTACCTTCACCATCAGCGAGGCGCGTGTTCACAAACACCCTGATGGATCAATCATGGAAAATATCAAGGACAGAATTATCATTGGTCTACAGTGGACCAGTCCAAACTTGTATGATTGTCTAAACTGGGCACAGCTCTTGTTTGTGGTCTACCACTGACTGCTGAGTGGGCACAGAGGGGGGAACACCGTCCTCTCCCTATAGGCTGGCAGCCATCTCCTCATTTCCTGCTGGACCTCCCCACCAGACACCTCCAAGACTCTAATTACCACAGCGGAGCTGCCGCTCCAACCGCAATTCTCCCCCAACAGCTCCCTACCCCTTCTATGAACTACATAGCTAATTGTTCTGTTACACCAACAGTGACGCAGTCAGGACAGAACAAAGGGAAAAACAGAGAGGTAGAGACCCAAGTCGACATGATAATTTTCATTAACCCTGATCTTCCTGTTCTTTCATCATCCTCCCCCCCCCCCACGCCCCCCCTCCTCTCCTCCGCGTACCGCGTGGCAAAGTACTCAAATTATCCACAAGCATTCCAGATATCACTAATTATCCAAAGAGTTCCTCATTAGGCGATTTTAAATCCAATCTTATATCAACACTTGCTCAGACCTCGGGGATTCTTCATTCCCAACAGCGGTTAAACAAACAATCGGTTCAAAGGATCAGGTATTCCACTTTAAGAGGAGAAACGAGCCGAGGGTAAACAACTGCTCACTTGAAAGCAGTGACTCCAGTAGCTCCACAGCATGGAGGCTCAATCTATAATTTTACTCAAAAACGTTTTCTCTTCTAAAAGTGGGAGCCTAATTAAAAAAAGCTACTGCTCGGGCTGGTGTGCGAGAGGATCACCATTGATGTAACCATGTCTTCCCTGCACTGTGCACACCTTGTAGGAGCGATAAGACAAAAGTACTGACCTTAGTATGGGTGTCAGACTCTCTGTGAACAGTCTTACCCACAAGTAGCTCCTTTCAAATAACTAAAACAACCCAGGTCCCTGCATGATACTTATGAGAGCCCGATAGACAAAATGGCATCTACTGTAAATAAGCCCAGCAGTTCTGACACACAACATTAATTAACATAACTTTTATTTAGGAACAGATCCCTCTGCCGTTTCCTTGGAGAGCCGTGTTAGTTTTTAACAGATCACAGTTCTAATATGCAGTAATTTCAATTGCTTCTTAGTCCTCACCCTCCCTACTAGCCTTCCTTAATGTCACTGCATCTCTCTGTGAAGCGGCACCGGAATTGGAGACTGTCACTTAAAATATAATGCCGTCAGATCTGTTACTTTAACCTTGAAGCAATTAGCTGTTGTTGAGCCGTAATAAATCCTGACATCACTCCGCGGTGATGAAACCCCTAATTGCTCTGTAAAAACTGAAGCTTTTGACATCGCTGCTGACAGACTCTTTTTTTTTTTCCCTCCCTCTACCTCTTCTCCTTTCTCGCGGTCACACGTGACGCCGCCTGGTTCGAAACTTGAAAGGTAGCATAGCTTCCCCGCCATCAGCTGTCCTGTCAGTTGACGAAAAAGGCAGTGGGAAAACGCCTGGATTTGCTGATATTATGAGGCCATTTAAGCCATGATAGGCCTCGGCTTCAGCAACATTCAACAGGATTGTCACAGAGGCCTGATCTAGCTGGGGCTTCGCCAGGAGCTGGTGTTTGTGGAACAGACACGGAGAGGATGATGAATGGACGTCTAGGGGACACTGTGTCAACCAGTCACTTCAATGGTTACTCACTAGTTTGAAAAACAAAACATTGGCTTGACTCCCCCTGCATAGGCAGTGTTTGGACTGAGCCATCTGACTGGTCGACTTCAAGCTTTGCTGTGATGAGTTAATTGTGTGAATGCATTTTGTGTATTTCCATCCACATAAACAAAACACGTTATCGGTTTTTATCTGTGTTCATCAAAAGTATTATTTCTCTTTGTTCTACGTGTGAAGTTATATGATTTGTTCAACAACTGTCAATTAAGACCCTAGGCAAAAAAAAAATACCAAGGGTCCTGACTTTAAAGTACTTGACCACAAAGTCTGTAATTCTGCAATGTACCTTTAAAACAAAATGTTGAAAGCATTTTTTAGGCAACTATAAATACATAGATGTTCTATACACAACAAAACCTAGGATTGTGTCTTTAACCTGAAAGACCAGGTGAAAAACCTGATATCCATGTCTCTCTTTAGCCTTGAACAGGGAGATTTGATACTGCCTCTATGGGGGTCTCATTTCCATCCACACAAATTGCTGAATGGTTCACGGTTGAAGTCACTATCAGATTAGTATAACTAAATGGTCCGTGTGGCATGATACACTCACTTTGCCCCATTCCTGTGAGCTGTATCCCAATCAGTAGTGAGGAATAAATACATAAATAATTGTTACTCGAAGGTGAACAGGACACACATCTTATTAAGCAACATTTTCTGACAATTAGGCCCTCAGTGACTGGAGATCAAAACCAAACCTCGCTTCTGCAAGCACTATTCTGATGGGAGAAGCAACAGTTATGTTGAAATTGTATCTATCAGTAGACATTGATTAATTAACATGATAAATAGGGTAAAGGAGTAAATTAAATGTAGATTTATAAAAGGTGTTTCTGTGGAATATAACCATTACCTAACTGGGATTTAAACAGTAACGTTTTGACACTAACCGAACTATTGTCAAACAATAGCCCATCCTATATATTACACCTTCAGCCAAATCGTCTCCTCAACATATGCTGTAATTAAATGCACAAAACATGCAGCCAGCCTCTCAAAGCGAGGGGAAAAGTAGATAAGTAGTTTGAGGCCACGTTCTGGTGTGCAAGAATACATCTGAAATTCGCATGCCACAAGCATGTTATTAGGCCCTGTTAGATTTCTCTAACTCCAAACGGTTTTTAATGCCCATGTTGACAACTCACTATCATTACTTTGACACTTGGTTATCACCACAGGGCAAGATTATGGATCAAACGATAATTATGGCGCACCCACGTTTCATACCCCAGATCTTTTTTTGATTGTGAGGAGAGGCGCTCATATGAAAAACAACATCCATTATCATAATCTAAAACAACTTGAGCACAAGGTCACTCGTCGTCCACGCACTACTATTTCAAAAACAATCATTTGAAAAATAGACAACTCGTATTTTGAGCGGACGGAATTGTGGCGTGATAACGAGAATGCCTAGTAAAGGAAAGTGTTAGCTCATTAGTCATGACGAACATATCGCCAACCTTACATTAACGTGGCAATTAAAATAGGCTATAGCCTACTCGGCTCCTGGAGTCAAAAATAAGTAAGTTACAAGTCAATACTTGGGTGAAAATAATGACTCTTCCCAACGATAATACTTCTGTTGATAGAGAAGTGATTTTGTCTTTTAGATCCTGCTCATAGGCTAGGCATTTCCCCAACTGATCAAACTTTAAAATAATTACCATAATCGTGTAGGTGTCCTAACAGCTGCATTGTAGACTGTTACGGGGTCTTGCAACTGAGATCTCGGCTAAAGTGTATTGACTGCACACTTGTCCCAAAGTTTTTAAGTTTCTTATAGCCTTCCTACAGACGAAATAGCAAACCCCGTAATTGCCTCTATGCTGTCCATGTTTTAGCCTACAGTAGTTTAGATTGTATTTAGGCCTATCCTATTAGTTTAATGGGCTAGTGCTAATATTATATGTTTCATCTTTTTCAGCGCCATTAAGAAGGCCTAAATATTTTGTATACTTTACTGCTTAAAATGTAGGCATACTGCAATAATCGGATGAGCCTGGCCCGACAAAGGAGAAAAGAAGGATTGAAAATAAATAACATGGGGGGGGGGGGGGGGGGGGCATAGCCTATTAATTCACAACCGCAGCATGGCTTATTATTAATGAATTAGAACCGTGCACCCTCTCCTGCACAGTGCAATAAATAAATAATGTTTTGAATCCTTGCATAAGAAAAAAACGTCCTTACTGGTTGGTTGGAATTGTTATGATAATATTAGGCTATTCCGGAATAGCCTACCCTATATAGCCTGTAGTCTACAATAAATCACTCACAAATTATCAGGATATAGTAATGCTATAAATTACGCCCAGCAAATACCGCCTTTGTCTGCTATTCCTGCTGCTGGAAACTTGAAAATGTCTCCTTTTAATTGTTGTATAGGCCAATATTTCGTGTAATCTACGAACTCGAATATAGCACCGTCTATAAAATAAAAAAAAAACAACATAGAATAAATAGCCAGCAACTAATTCACATTGTTAATAATTACCAACAGGTCAAAATAATCCGGAGCAGGGGCATAATAGCTGTCGATAGCCTCAGGAACATTGTCTGGTCTGTAGCCTACGTTTTAATGAGACAAAAGTGGACCACTGAACAAGTCTTTCGTATCCATAAATGAGGGTCTGACGCTTGTGTTGTTCAATGATGATCCGATCCTCCGTTCTGCGTCGTGAATACCGATGTATATGCAAATTAAGCTTGAAAGAAATACGACAAAATGTCTTTGTTAGGGCTTCTTATTCCCACATATCTAATGTAGGCTTATCATTGTTTAAATTATTTCATGTAGGGCCTAGTCTTATTTCAGTAGCCTAAAGCCTTACGTAGGCCTATTGGTGTTAAGGACAGCAAGTGCGATTATTGCCAAACAGAATTGTAGGCTATAGGGACTGAAAATGTAAAGTATAGTTCTCCTGTCAAATTTCAGACCAGCAAAGGTCAATTTGGCTTCAACAACAATTTCCGACCGAAATCAGCAAACGGTTCACCAATTAGGGAAGCCCAAACAAACGTGCCTCGAGGCGTTTCCACTCTAGTCAATTCACATGAAAGCATCTCCTCCAACTATTCTCTAGGGTAGGCTACATGATTATAGTTAAATAAAAATTAAGTATTTTAATGTTCATTTAATTACAGTCCCACGTGGTATTGGTTTAGGCTTGGTCACTGATAGCAACACTAACCCAAACGAAACCGAGATTTAAAAGTAAACGAACTAGGCTACTCAAAACACCGTTTGTGTCTAGGCACACACAATAATCCCACGTGCTGGCCAACTACTAACGGTTTTATAGTTTGAATACATGTTTACAGCCTGGTCCCCCTGGTTACCCAAATATGCGCAAAATGACAAACAAATCATGTAAAATTAACATTTTCTATAGGTCTATAACCATTAAGCTACGCTATGGCTAAAATTCAATCAACCCTAGTTGGTCTATGCGCGTTTTAAGTCCATTGCAGTCCTGGGACATGTAGGCCAATGAACAAGGGTCTTTATCTCAAGGGACGTTTTATTTGTTTAAACTATTTCCTTGATGTAGCTACTTGATGTAGGCCTATACATGATCACGCTGAGAATGTCGCGCTTGCTGTCTGTCCGATGCTGTCCTTGGAGTTTTGCTCCAAAAGAACAGCTGTTCACCCGGGACCACCTTCCCGATTCCCAGGCCTTCTTAGCATCGCATTTAATCAAACCATTTATTCTCATCACCATGAAGCCAAAACATGCACGGCGAGCGGAATTCAATTGAAAACGGTGTTACTGCACAACGTTTTGATTTAAAAAAAATTGGTGTTTAATATTAGGCTATGAACTTAGTCATAATAGTCCAAACTCGCTACCTTTGCAAAGCCGTTTTTAGGCATGGCATTTAGTCTATAGAGCGATGTGGTCGTTTTTCATTTATTTTGATAAAAGTGTCTGAAATGCATTTAATATCATTATTTCTTTATTCAACCCTTTGTCGTCCATCTAATAAACTTTAAAAGTTTATTTTCTAGTATAAGTGTATTTGTACAAAAAACAAACAAACAATCAGACATAGGCTATAAACAGTCCTTTTTCTGTCATGGCGTTGAAGCAGTTCGTTGTAGCCTATGTTAGAACTGGCTCGTTAAATACCGCCTTTACTTCTTCTGTAAAATTGTCTTTATATAGTGTCTCTAGAAAAGTATGGTCAGGGTTCAGCGCAGTTACTCACATCACATGTGTTTAAACTGTTTTCTGGTAAACGTCTTATTTATCGCTGATGCTGTGTACCGGGGATGGAGTTAGCCAGTGGGTTTAATGCCGGTTGCCCCCCTGGCCCAAGGCCATGGATGAGTACTCTCGGGACAAGAGGTCTCTGGAGACTGGGATGAGGAGCCGAAGGAGTCCGGTACATACTGCTGTACATCGCTGCTGCCGCAGCGGCTGCTGTAGTGCTGTCCATGGTGCCCAACAAGCTGGGGTGGTAGAAATACGGCGACGGGAACATTCTTTGTAAGGCGGAGTAATTTCCGGCTTCAGCCAGTAGCTCTAATCCAACTGCAGTCTGTCTCTTCCACTTCGTCCTGAAATCAGATCAGAATACATCAAATCAATTATTCAACATGTTCAGGTTTGGCATATTCCCCACACACCTTCTTAATTGGTTAAATCTCATTATTAGGAGCATGAATCGCTGGCTTGGCTTTAGCTTAAATTAGGCAAAATAAATATCCAAATAACTATTTAGACCATTTTTATATCCGATAAGTAATTTGTGGGTCAAAATCATACCTTGAATTGTTTAACAATCGTATTGTTGTTGAGTAGGCTATAAGCCTATATTAATCATGGCGTGTTACAAAAATAATTCTTCATGTCACCTACTGCTAGTGAATTTGTTATATTTGTTATAACTTGGAAAATTGTGAGTAAATTAAAAAATAACTAGGCATTAACCATGTTCTAAAATAAAATAATCTAAAATATTGTCAACAAATAATGCCTGACGTATTATAGGCCCATTAACTAAACGATGTTAATTACCATTTTATTTAAATTACTCACAAATAATAGCTACTTATTTTTAAAATATGATCTAATCAATTTGCCATATGTTCATAAGAAACATTTTAAAATAGTAAGATTTGCCTACATTATGTAACCTATGAGCTACAAATGATCCTGTTTAAGGCCTATCCACATTTGCACATAGCTTATATGGCCTCATTGTTGGGAAATAAATCTAAGATCATTCTGAACTGATGTCAAAAATGACAGGTCTCCTAAACTGTTGTCATAAATGCCAAAAAAACGTGCCCATGAAAATAGGTTTCCGCAAGAAATTCAGCGTTGCCACCTCAAGACTGATTACAGTTTGCATATCATGGTACATATTATGGTGATGCCAAATTAATAAGTGGAAGAATTGCAGACACATACCGTCGATTTTGGTACCAGGTTTTCACCTGCGTGTCTGTCAGGTTGAGTGCGGCAGCCAGGTCCATGCGGTCTTGCACGCTGAGGTATTTTTGACGCTCAAAGCTTCGCTCCAGTTGATTCAGTTGATGGTCTGAAAAGGCCGTCCGTGCTTTGCGAGGTTTTTTCGAGCGCACAGGCGGACTGTCTCTGCTACTTGAGATTTCCCGGTCACCCTCCTCTTTTGATCCTAAATGAAATAGAGATGATAATAGATTAGTGAGTTGTAATAATTATATGATTAAACTTTACTTATCCTATCAAGTGAGCGGCTTCAGTTTCAACCCAAATGTATAGTAAGATAACAACATAGGAAAATCATGAATAACTTGATATACCCTAACTAAATACATAATTTTAGTGGTATCAAGACGCCAATAGGCCTATATACAACGTCTTGTTAAACCTAAGCAGTCTAGTAGATGTGAGGCACACGCGTGTTAGACAAGACAAATCAAGGCCAAAAAATAAAGTGGACTAGGCCTATTTGTCAACAAAAGTTGTGGGGGTTTTTTTCTGATAAAAAAACCCTGGGAAATCGATATGTCAATCCATCTCTATTTGTAGCTGTTTTTGCAGTGCTTCCTGATCCCCCCTCTAGGAAGAACAATAATCTCTCTAATTGACCCACTTGGGAGGCTTGCGCACGGGGAAAACCGTCAGGCTTACATCTGTTTTCGGCTCTATTATGCTAATAAAAAGGAGTTGAAACGAAAACCTTGCAGTAGCCTACTATTTTCTCAGACATTTTTATATAAATAGACTCATGTAAATGCAAGGTACAAAACATGGGAAAAAATGTGCTTTAGTTGTGACTATAGCCTATTGTAGCTAATAGTAGCAAATATAACATAGCTTGGTATCGTAATTTCTATAAATATTTTTGCTGTTATTGTTATTATTGCTGCTTAAATTATTTTCTGCACAGTAGCCTAAATATCATTATTCGGCTAGTAGCCTTGTAGCTGTAGAGTGCAGAATAATCATTACTAGTAGCCTTCTATGGTGCTATTCGGCTATTTAGTGTGACCTATTTGTAAAATAAACCCTACATGTAAAAAACAGTGTGGTTTGATAAACACCACCTAGAACATAAAGAAACAACATATGTTTAATTTTAAACAAATGTGTCCTTACCGTTGCATTTCATTTCACTTTGAATGTCGTCTCTCTTGTCCAACTTGCTTCTATTTTCATCTTGTTCCAGTTTGGGCCTGAACCCGTCCGGGCCCGTGGCACTCTCTGGTTTTGGTGTGTGGTGGGGTGACGATACACTGGTGCTGTAAGGTGCACAAGCTGCTAGGGGTTTGCTGTCACCTAAAATGTCTTTGATTAAAAATGAAGAGGTGGCAGACCTCGGGGCACAGCCGGCCCCTCCAAGCTGCTGGGGCAGAGGCGATAGCTGCAAACTTTGTGGCTGGTTGTGATGGTGGTGATGATGCTGAAGGCTGTCTTGCGCCAGATGAGGATCGGCGTGCTCCATAGTGACGGAGATGGGGGACGAGGGGGCTGTTCCAACAGTGTCTATCTCCGAACATGGTGACGGGGTGGCCTGGCTCCTGAAATCCGCTGTCCTGCTGTCGCCGAGACGAAAATCTCCGTTCATTAACACGGGGTTGCCAGAGTTGTTAGCGCTGGATAAAATAGTGTCAATTCCAAAATTCGACCCGCTGGATCCTTCCATAGTAAGAAAATTATTGATCAAGTCTTCATAACATCGCTGAAACGCTTGTTACCCCCATGTAATTCTAAACTAAACGAAAATAATACGAGGACACAAATGTGTGGCGTGTGCACTCACAATAAATAAAATAAACTTTCACAAGAAAAGTAGGTAAAATAAATAGTCGAAGACGAAATCCAAGTCTGAAGTACGGTCCAAGACGTTGCTACATTCAGTGAAAATCAGGAGAGCAGTGGGTCTATGTAGTCCGGTCCACGTCCTTTTGTTTTGGATATTGAACTTTCTCTCAAAGTTGAGGTGTGGAGAGATTCTGAAGGCTAACTCCTCGACATCACGATCCCCTTTTGCTTGTAATCGTTCTAGTGTTGCTCTACAATGACTTCCTATACTGACGTCACGGCCCACGGCGAGGGGAACTAATATTTTCTCCTTTATCATAACACTCCGTGTTTCTCTCCCCCTTCTGTCATTGGTTACAACTTGACGGCCCCTGCATCTCACCAATCAGGGAGTTGTTTCTTTATCTTGACAATTTCAAGCCAGATATTGAATTATCGTTGCTCTTTTAATACATGCCTGTGTTTCACGATCATGCTTCAACATAAGCTTTCATGTAAGCAGAAAAACTGGGATTTGGGGAACAGATTAAATTGTTTTGTTTGATTTGATCGAACGGCTAAAGTAAGCCTGTAAACAATACAATGGACTGACAGTGGTAGGTTAGGGTCGTTTTTTAAACATTGCTTTAATAACGTAACACAATTTTGGCTAATACTTGAAAGACTGATTTGGGTTAGTTTGTCTCAACAATGGAAGTGCAAGAATGTCTTCTAACAAAGATCTGGTAAACCTCTATTTGTTGTTCAAATATTCGGCTGGAATAATGTCTATGAAAAACTTTTGCATTTTGCTTAAAATGCGTAGATTGGGAACAGGCCAATTTACAAAGGCACGTTCTCTTAATTTGGGCTCTTCATAGTTCAAAGTTAATGTTGGTAATTGTGAGAGTGGAATATACTGCAAAATAATTAATCAAATTGGACATTTCCTGTATTTTACATTTTACAGAATTTACTGAAATTTGGAATTAGGCTATCTGCATTCATTAAAATTAGCGTTTAGTAAAATCAGTGTTTCATAGTATCACACTTATTTTAAAATCGGTTATATCAGTGATTCTCAAAGGGGTGCAAATGCTTTGAGACTTACCGGTACAACTCAGGGTAAACGGGAGGAGTGGTGACTGTCATGATAGCGCATATCTTGTTAACCACCGTGTCGTCCTAATTAGTACAGTAATTATGAGGCGCTAATGAGCGTTCAAAGGTATTAGAATTTCAACACTTTCTGACGTGGGATTGAAGGACATTGGAAATATGTGGAATGCGTTCCTCACCGTCGCCAGTGACAAGAGTGCTGTTGAAATGTTCAATAAAATGACAGATTTTGTCATTCGGCCTCTAACGGATTAGTGAAAGTCTAATTTAGTTACACTATTTATTTAACCATATTTGTAAGGAGACAAGAACCGTCCGTATTTTAGCCTGCAGACTACGCGCGCTCTCTCTCTCCCTCTTTCTCGTCTTTACAGCAGGTTTATCATAGGCTACTGGTGTTGTACAAAACTGGCCAACACGGTCAGACTTGTTTGCAACGGATCAAGTTGAGATTTGATGCTGCGTGGAGTCATCCTAGGTTAGTCATTAATGTTTTATACACTACAATGATTTAGTAATTTTTGTAATGTTGATTTCGACGTGATATAAATGCTTGACTAAATCTTTTTGGCTAAATGGCATTTGTTGAAGATTTGGGTTGCGTGAATGGTGAATTAAATAATAGGCTATAACTTCAAGTTGAATACACATTAATTTATACATGTCACATTTGTGATCAATGGCACAATTCTTAATTAAATTCTTGAACTTTGACTTGGTGGGACTTGGTCAAATAATTTGGTTCCAAAACGTACATTTTATTGACAAAGTCAAAAACGCAAGGTTAATGTCTTGAAACATGTTGTAGCTTGTAAAGACGGAGAGTTTCGACCTAATGCACCGTGTTGGAAACATGGCACCCATAATCATTCTTCACATTTATACTGGGACTTTCTCTGCCGTTTGACACAATATACATATATATATTAGTATTTATATATCAGTATTGTTTATTCAAATTATTATGTGGATTATTATAATATTATTATAATATAGAAATATCTGATCTAAACAAATATTCGATATATTAATTGGTATGTTGGTTACCTATTGCTCAACTTGAAACATGGATTTAGGCTATAAGTTAACGATGTGTTTATTATCATTATTTTGACCATTGTAGGATTGTGAAAATCAGATAGCGTCTGAGTATGGCTTTATAATTATGTATAGACAGGTCATCATGTTCCAAATAGAGTAATGGGTTGATTAGCCTGCAGGACACTTCTCAATGGTGACGGCTGACTGCAGCATGTACTTTGGCGAGATTAGACGAATTTTCATCACAAGGCGGCGACAAAGATATCTTTTAGGCACAATTTCAAGCAGTTGGATTTAAGTTTATAATGACACAAATGTTCTCAACAATATTCCCAAGCAACAATTTATAGGTAGCCTATGCAATATACGTGTAAAAACACTTACACATTTGAGAAATTACAAACAATTATAAAGTTAAGATTGCATTCAACTACTGACACGCAGTAATTCACGTTCATATTCGAACATAATCCATTGCTCTCAATTTCTCTCTTTCTCCTCAAAGTATTTTAGATCACTAGAGCACATCATAACGATTGTTAAACATGTTACTCGTATTGGCTAAAGCATCGCATGTTCATTAACGGTCGCCTAATTGAAACAGCTCTAGTTAGGCTTTAATCAATCGCTTTATTAGATTTCCGTGCGCTTCTGGAACAGATTGAATGCTACCAGTTAGGGTATCATCTTATTAGCCCCTGCTGATAGTCGATGATCGGACACTGAAATAGTAGTTTGCACCATATTGATTATTTCGTGACTTTGCGTTAAAGCTGTCACGTCGCTTATGACCTTTATGTTGCCCCATTGCAGCCTTAGAAGAGACAACCCACTTTGGTCTGTCAATCCTTTTCAGATACTATGTCCAACCAAAAGCAAACGATTTGAATCTATACAGGCTTGCAGTGACAAGTAGACGTTTTCTTCGCAACCGTGTGAAAGGAAAACGTTGGTATTAAACATTCCTCATGTTAAGTAAAACTTTGGATGATACTGCAACCGTAAACGTTTTGTCAACACCACAGTGCATCTCGAAGAAATCAGTACTTACAACACCCACCGTTAC
>NC_061085.1:8514437-8630897 GCF_021917145.1 Hypomesus transpacificus
ACACCAAAACCCGGCTCCTTTCTATTCCTCTCACACACAGTTTCCTTTACCGTATTCCGTTCAGATTGTTTCACTTTGAATGTGTTGATTTTTTTCTCTCGATCAATTTCAAAGACTGTAATTCGCAAGTTTTCCCACACAGTAAAGGACGGAAGACGTTCATGTTCCCGTACAATCCAGAAACCTCCGCCTCTTACGACCTTGCGAGGTGCGGCTCGTAATAAGGAAACTTTGAACGTTATTGACGATTCACACGAGACACTTCACCGTCATGGCGGTATTAGCATTTTCCAGGGTCGAGGCTTGCGTCAAGAGAGACTGGTCACTCAAAGCCAAACAGAGAAGCTCATATGCCTATGAGCCACGAAGCAAGAACTCATTACTGTCTGGAGACACAGACAGAGAGAGAGAAAGAAAAAAGAGAGTGAAAAAGAGAGAGAGGGCAAGGGAAAGAGACATAGAGGATGACTTGAGATCAAGTTTCAGGCCTCTTTGGGCGTTCCTCCACCTGATGGGAACACAGAGAGCTGGCTGTTTGCCCTCTCATCAATACAGGAGGGCTCTTTGTCAGTAATTTGCAATAAGTGTCCACGTCACATCTTTGGGGACCTGGAAATCATTACTTGCCGAGGCCCTGCTATGGTCCTAATTGGCTGCGTTGGGCCTTATCAACTGAGGATTTTCCGAGACCTTTGACAGATACCAATACGAAAATCGTTGTTCAGTTGTCAATTTAACAGACCGTTAAAAGAGCTTATTTTAATTTTAATTGGAACTTCCGACTTTCCTTCACGGTGAGCCGCAAGGATTAAAAATGAGCTGAGGATGTGTGTGTGTGTGTGTGTGTGTGTTAAGATCCTTCAGATTGGAGGATGGAGAATTATCTTGCAGTATAATACCATGTAGGTCAAACTGGCAGGTTAAAGCAGTGACTCCTGTATAAATAAAGACAGCAAGCATCCACATTTAGTTTACAAAAATCTTCTAGGCAGTTTCCTGGGACTTTATGATCGACATCAAATAAGCCAGAATATATGGTGCAAAGCTCCCAATTAAGAAAAACCGCATCCACTTAAGATGTTTGTTCGGAGCGCGCTGCGGCTGTGTTGATGATCGATCAACCTCGGTAAACTGACCGGCCGACAGTGCTGCCATAACATATTTATGAGCTTTCCTCTCCCCGTGACCCTGAACTGAAACACTCGCTTGTTTTTAATAAGGCTGGGGCGGACCCAGCCCAGACCGCGTGCGACTGCGCAGGGGGAAACGGCTGCGAACGCTGGCAGATGCGGCGAAAGCTAATATGCGTAAACGGCCGTGCAGCTCCGATGAGGCGCTCGCAGTGACGAGGCCACCCAGGAGCAGTGGGTATTGGGCTAAGGGCGCAGGGACGGGGCTTGGCAGCGAAAGGGAACAGAATTGTTTTGACACCAGTGATGAGTCCAAGTCACCACTGATCCCTGCTTTCCTATCCATCCACGGTCTCGTGTTATAAGTGGGGCCCCATCCAACCGTCTCAGTATCTACATCTAGCTTCTTCTTTTTTTTATTCGAAAGCAATTTACTTAATAACAAAATGTGAAATACACCCTGAACCTTGTTTTAAGTCAATGTGGTCTAGTTAAAAATTTGAGAAAAAAATCCTCCTTTAAATGATAATGGACTTGTCATTGTTTGATAATGAGGAAATTACAACAGCAAGCCACTAGTGACACAGTGTGCGCAGTAGGCTACGCGATGCTCGGAGGAGAGGACGAACACAGAGGGTAATTCGTGTCTAATTAAGGACCAGACAGGAAGGAAATTGTCAGGCTACAAAAGGGCTTCCATCTACTCTGGTTTTCACGGCCACGTCTCTGGGAGCCAGCTTTGTGTTCGCCGGCTGTTTTACTTGCTGTCAGAAAGGATTTGAAGCAAGGAGCCATCTAAGCATGCGTATGAGGGGATTCATTTGACCTCATTATACAGCAATAAAGAAGGAAGCCGGTTTACTAAATATCACCACGCCGCCTGCACTTTGCATTAGTTCATGCAGAGGAGTGTGCTAGAAAGATGATTCCAGAAACGTCTGGTGAAGAGAGGAAAAGGGGGGGGGGGGTGAGAGAGAAAGAGAGACAGGGGGAGAGAGAGGGAGAGAGAGAGGAGGGGGTGGGGCTGAACCCGCACTAGCCAGGAGGGATTCTGACAAGCGTAGGAAAAAAAGCAGATTCGCAAAGCCCTG
This sequence comes from Hypomesus transpacificus, assembly GCF_021917145.1. Classification (NCBI taxonomy): domain Eukaryota; kingdom Metazoa; phylum Chordata; class Actinopteri; order Osmeriformes; family Osmeridae; genus Hypomesus; species Hypomesus transpacificus. The sequence continues at coordinate 8,516,659 of NC_061085.1, forward strand.
TTTAAGAGCAGAGCAAGTGAAGAAAAAAGATTTATGCTTTTAATTAATGGCAATTAAACCATGCCTGTTGGGCTGGCCTATGGCAATTGTTCTCAGTAAAAAGGAGGCAGAGCTGGTGACAAGCATTTGAATCCACTAAGTTCTACCAGGGGAGCTGACACTGCAGGCATCAAACCCAAACTAAATCAATAAAAGAATTAAACTTTTATAAATCGCATTTTGACAACTATCAGATAGCGCTCAGCTTTGATATGGTGAATTCCTCCGAGGTGAGGCAAACACAGCGCGCGACGCACTTAGAGATCCAAACAATCAAAGAGTCCTCGTTACCGTGTGCTGTCAGATGCGTCACTGCTATTAATTACTACAAATTAATGTGACTCTCTCCGCCTCTGTTGATTGGAATGATAATCAGGCTGCGCTCTGCACAGGGAACATATGCAACCCTGCCAAAAACAATAAGATAAACTAACAGACAGTTTTCTATGTTAGTGTTTACAGGCCCAATAATTTGTTTGATGCATATTGTAACCCACGGCTTACCCCCCCCCCCCCCACACACACACATCCACACATTTATATTTACACAGGCTTGTGTTGTTTGCCAGTTAATAAATTGCTATGTATGTACATTATGAATTTTTCCATTTGATTTTTCAATGACCTGTCTTGAACATGAAAATGCTTCAAGGTTGTTTGTAATCTAATGCTTTTCAAACCCTCTACCCTTGCTACACACACACACACACACACACACACACAAAAACATCTCCAAGACAAAAACACGGCAGTCTAACTGAGCAATATGCCATTAGACAAGAGTAGGTGTGACACTTTTTGGATGGGCGGGAGGGGGCAGGCAGGCAGGCTTGCGGGGGGAGTGGGGGTGCGGATTCAACGCTTGTGAACCAGCTCAAATGTCCTGTCACTTGAATCACTGCTCATATCTGTACATCGTCAATGGAGACGAGAATCCAGCTCCACTGTGACATCACAGTAGAGAGCGCCAGTAGGCTTTTTAAATGAGAGTGAATGCAACAATTACGCCCCCTCGCTAAATTGTTTACCATGAGACTGATCCAGCTTGCCAGTTGTGCTTGCACGCCCAATCTTTCATCCTTAATAGCGAGATCTTTTGTGGCATTCCATGTAACGCTTAGAGAAGGACCCGTTGAATGAGAAACCATCCTAATTTGTCCCATGCTCATTTATAATTTATTCGTCTTCGATGCATTCAGAATGCTTTGTAAACTGTAAATTGTATCAGTATACTTAAATTTACACACATAATAGAAAATGTAGGATTTTAGGTTGTCCCACAAGAAGCGATGGCTTAAAGGGAAATTAATATTACAAAAGTTGGAAAATTTAAATTTAATGACAATGATAACCGGTTCTTAAGCTTTGGAGTATGTGAGCACATTTATATTAGTCTGAATAAATCACTCTTTAGCTGATCACTACAATTTCAACAATTGACACTAAAATGTACAAGTCAAATTTCTCATTTGGTAAACTGACAAAACAGGCAAATTAATGATTTGCTTGTAGCCAGTGTGTATTTATCCTGTATTGGCAGGTGAGAGTTGTCTTCGCCACAGAGCACCAGCTGGTCTGTCTGCATTTGCCCTTGTTGACGATACTTAAAAGTGTACATGATCTCATTCCCTTGATAAATTTGTCCCAGACTCCACCTGGATTTGGCGACCTTTGACCCCACCAGAGCTGAACTCCTCGGAGGATGCTCCAACTGACCTAACAACCACCTACAGTGTGTTAGTTACTGCGGTGTGTGTGTGTGTGTGTGTGTACGTTTGGCTCAAATACATAAGCTCTGCACCACAGGAAAAGTGTGGTGATTTGACTGCCTGAACGGACGAGAGAGTTGGAGGGTTTCTTTAAAAACTGTTTCTTATCTAATTCTTAACTGAATTCAACTTAAAAGGCAATGGCGGCACTCAGAAGAATGCCTTCTCTTTTGTGAATAATACATTTCAAATTTCATTCAGCTGATCTATCTTTAAGTATTTCACCTCTCTGAAGAAATGCCTGAAAGGAATAAAGAATTTAGATTATAATTCCATTAATATCTACTCCCATCATTTTCTAAAGAGATAAGAAACTGGCAATTGTAATGCAAATTGGGTTGTGTGTTGCTCTCTCTCGTGCGCAAGTATGCGTGTGTGCGTGAGAGAGAGAGAGAGAGAGAGAGAGAGAGAGAGAGAGAGAGAGAGAGAGAGAGAGAGAGAGAGAGAGGGGAAACTAATGTAAAAGGTACAATATACCATTTATAATACAAAATGCACCAACTTAATACATTACAAGTAACCTCCTTGCTGATTTTTAATGCTTAGCATTTATATGCATTTAGACCTCATTATGTTAATTTGGTATTTTGACTGAATGGCTGGAGGCAGGAATAGAAGGGAAGGCTCTTTTAGAATGGTAATGCCTGCCTTTGAAAATGATGCATGTATTTATTGATTTTTCAGGCTTAAATCTTTTCCCTGCTTAAGTTGCTGTGCCGTCGTGGTTGCATAGTGTTCCGCACAAATCGCCGCTTAAGGACGGTTTAACTGGAGGCTATTGTTAGCTTGATGAATGCACATTTCGCCGTGTTCAATCCCAGCGTTCGTGGGGTGTGGTTTCGCTCGCCATCTTCTACCCTACACCTTAAATGTCACACTTCACAGATGTAGCCTTAGTTATGGGTATGGAGGAGGGGGGAAATAAGGCAGGAACGAGGGTGAAGAGAGGGGGGGGAAGAACTGCTACAGGAGAATGTGAGGGACAGATTAATACCTTGCCGGTACTCCAGTGTATCAGCACAAGGATTACCGTGGCAACAGCTGTGCCAGTGAGTCCCCTGACTGAGAAGAATTACAAGTATTATCACCTAGATCATTAAAGCGAGGTTCATAGATGTGGAATGGCTTCAATCAATTCATCCCCTAGATAACACCCAGGCCAGCTGGACCCCCTGCGTGAGAACTTGACTTAATTGGCCAATAAGTGGTGGGGAAGGGTGCTTACTATTTGATCAAATTACAGAGGCCCTGGCGAAGGGATTACAGTTTTTTTGGGGTAGGGTGTGGAGGGAGGAGGGAGAGGAGACGGGCTGCAGGTCAGGGTGGGGAGGGGAGGGGGGTGAGGAGGGGAGGGGGGTGGGGAGGGGGGCGGGGCGGGGCTAGCAGACTGTCCGTGGCTAAATGTGAGGCCAGTGAAAAATGGTGGCCCAGTTGGCGCTGGGGAAGAGAAGGAGAAAGCAGGATCCAGGTCATCATTTTGCTTGGGGAGATGTACCCATTCATCATCCCCCTTGGCCTCATTTCTGTCTGGCCATACTTGTAAACTAACATCTTCTTCATGCTATTTAGTTTTTCTTCATGATGTTACATATTGATGGTGGTGCCGTGAAAAAGGAGGGGGGGGGGGGGAAATCGGTACACGTGCACATACGAGTAATCCTCATCACATCCGTCTTGGAAACAGATGTTTGCGTGTCTGTTTATAATCATTGATGACTAAAGAACATGGCATGGACTGTGTAGAGTAGGGGGCGTTTCTGTCCACAAGGATTAGACAACATACAGTCTCCTATGTAGCTTTGTGTACAGTTGTACTCATATGTACAGTAGGGTTTGGGGGGGGGGAGAAACTACACTGTATTGCTCCAAAACACGCTGCGCAATTTACATTACCTTTGTTAATGCATCTGTACATATATATTTTTACCCTATACAAAATATATAAAATAAACAATACATAAAACCGGTGCGTATGGAATTTCTCATTGTTCAGTATGAGACGTTCCCCTATGTGGACAGGTTTACTCTCAAAATAAATTGAGCACAAAAAAACACGTGTAAAACCAAATAAAGTAGCCAAGTTTAAGGGGATGACGATCACAACCTTTTGGTTCCAAGCACCAACCACACCAACACTACCTTCTGCACTCGCCAACCTAACACTGCATGTAGTACCTAAACGCTTAGCAAAGCATAACATTACACAACACCTACAATCACTTAGTAAATGCATCACTACATAGCACAGGCATCTTCTTACACACTTCTTGCTACCAGGCTGCTACAAGACCGTTGACAGTGCATAACATTATAATATTTCTTCCTCTGAGCAAATAAAGCTAATCACAAATCTGAAAAATGTCTCTCAACAGCTGCTAAGCTAATATGAATGTGAATTAGGTAAAATGCCAAAGCTCTTCTGAAATCACCCCCTTTGCAATATTCAAGACTGAAATAGCTTAGCTGAAAGGCATTTTCATTATCATCACTCCTAAGCAGACTGCTAATTTAGTCATCAAAACCCAACTGGGTTACACACTTTTGGAGGTGGGAAGGATTTTACCTCCACAGGACGTAATGATGTCGAGATTTTAATCACAAGTGGGAACCTCAGAGACAGATGGATTCCTCAAATGAGACGGAATATGATCTATGTTTGCTAACGGGAACTGGATTGTACGATACTATATTAAACTGGGCGTATGTGTGTGCGCACACATGCCGGCATGTTTGTGTGTGTGTGTGTGTGTCCTTAACCAACTCTTGAGATAATTCCTCGCAGGAGAGCATGTTTGTCATAGCTGTTTAAGAAGGGGGCACATTCATCCTAGTTTGTTTTTTTTCCGGCAGAGAATCCCCACCTGCGAGGAGAGGAACGTGCATCTGTAACGCTGTAAAATGAGCTCTCCCCTCCAGAGGGACCTGCCTGCAAACTGGCGACCGGACAGAATTAGACTCCGCAGTCCCTGCTATTCATAACGCAATTAACATAAAGGCAATTAAATGAGTTTTTAACCTCGAACCTCTTATCGTTATTAATGAACAGCGAATGGAGAAAATCCAATTGAGATGAAGCTGTTAATTAGGCCTCGGCCAGAGCTCTGTTTCAGGTTTAAACAGTAAGGCAAAACAGATGATTGTTGGGCCTGTTTTCATTGCAGCATGCCCACAGGGAGATGATTCAGTCTAATTTAATCACATGATGTCATACTAGGAGGGCTAATTAGATGTTTTTTTACTGTCACTAGGCATGGTGACAGCAGAACTGGCAGCCACAGACACAAGTTCTCCTCTGCTAAGTATCTGTCATTAGGGTTATTAACATCTCCCACTTAAGATGTTTGGTCGGGTTCATCCGCAATATTTTTTATGCTTTCAAGGGGGCGAGGTGACCAGGTACTCTGTTTTGTGTGTTTATGATCACTTAGCATTTCCTTCTTTCAACAGCGTTAACTAAATAAACGGATAACAGCATGGCTACTCAGGAAGAACTTCCGAACGTACGTGGCTAATCTACATCCCTGTTGTTCCACTGAGCATTCCTCCCTGCTTAACTGTGTTGCGTTCATCTGTAGCTCTGCTGTTTAGTGTTTGGCCAGAAATTCAAACTGACCCATCATATTATAAACATCTTGGGAAAGAGACAGATTGTGTGTGTGTGTGTATGTGGTGGGGAGGGGGAGGGAGGGTCTGTACACCAAGGATTGAGGAAATCCAAACAAACAAACGCGCTCTCTGCGAGGTTTTTTCCCCTCTTCCTCCTTGTGGTCCCTTGGCGCTGTGGCTGGGGGGTCAAAGGTCACTGTCACGGTGTACCCAGGTCTGCAAACAGCTCGTTAGTGCGAGTCTGCCGTCTCATTGGGTAGAGCACTCTTGGGACGGGATCGCTACCTGCTCCACGCCCGCTGGTTTACAGGCCCCAATAGGGATTCGCCTGGTGTTGTGCTTCTGCCTCATGTTTAATTAATAATTAACTCTTGTCAACCCCTTGTTTACCCACACACGGGCCATCTACAGAAGAAGGAGAATCAACAATGCGATGACGGTTCTTCTGCCTTTGGGAAATATACTGTACATTGGGTTTGGGTTCTCTGTGCAATTGATGGAAGAAAAAGAGAGAGGTATGGATTTGCGCATTAAAGCCATGTCCGGTAATCCTCAGGCTGTTTCAATGAATGCGCATACAAACAGGATACAAAAATCATTGAAGACATAATCAATATTGTCAAGGATACGAGATGTTCAAGGTGGATGCATCAGTAACCAAATCAGCTTGATGCTCAAGTCTGATGATTCTCAGTCTCAAGTTCCCAGTGTGGCTTTCACAGAACAACAAAAAGTGTGATATTTCACAACTCCCTGGACTGCAAACTAAGCTGTCAAATGGGTAAACTGTGCTGTATCTCGCTGACAACAATCAGCAAATGAGCTAAAGTAATTTACTGTGATTCAACTGGCAAATGGATCAACTTGTTTTTTTAAACTGTCAGACAAAAAGTAGCAAGAAAGGAAAAAAAAAAATCTCTTTACGCTACTTTTTCCTGATCGTGTTACTATTCTACAATCATGACAGGCATTGTAGCAGTGAAGATGACAGGGGTTGAACACTGGCATCTCTATTATGGTTTTCTGCAATCAGACAATGGGCAGCTGGGAGGGGTGGGGCACACTCAAACAGAAACGTTGACAGAGTATAAATCTGTCTTTCTCAAGGTCAACTGAAGTGAAGAGGTTGCTTGAACTCTAACCTCCAGGTCCATCTTGACAACTCTATCTACAGGCTGTGCCCGTGACAAAAGGCACCAGTGACAAAAAAAAAAAACTAACACACCAATGAACATCTGCTGCCAGGATTACAACCATATCCTCATCATCACAAATGTGTTTTGTCTTGTTAAAAGTCAGTTTGTTTTTTAATCTCTCTTATTACCGGCTACATTATTAAATATTTATTACTAAGCCCATTCTTGGTTCATCGTCTAAGATCTTAATCACATGGATACCGCGTTGGCATTATTTATTTTTCATGTAGCGAGATAACAATGTTCGTAATGACGCCATCTCTTTGGGTTTTCTTTCCCCGTGATGTTCTCAGGTACTCTGTTCCTTCCGCAGTGATGGCTTTAATTGACTGTCTCTCTGTGATTAATGGTCACATGTTAAACATGCATATCTTGGACAGTCTCACACAGATGTGGAAGGCAATTTGAGGAAGAGGGCCCATCTCTGGAGAAGCACTTATCTCTGGCTGGGAGCTCAGGGTTTGGGCTGGGCTGGGAGAGGGGAGACGTGGCTCTGGCCAGCAGGCCCCAGAGCCGACCGCCCTGCAAAGGAGCGACACGAAGGATATTTCAAGACATCATGTCCCCCATGGCTCGCTCAGAAACTGGGCTTTCGTAAAAGAGAAATGTGTGATGTTGCTGCGTTCTCGGGCTGCCAGGGGGCTGTGCTGGGAAGGAATTTCAAACAAACAATTCGCCGGCGCAAAGGAGGACATTTCAAATCAGAGTTTTATTTGTTTTAAGTGTTTAAATTTGACATTTCATTTTTCCCACCCCTTTGTAAATGTATTGTATTTATGTATCATATCATGATTTGATCCATTTATTATATTATATAATATTATGAACATTATTAGTGGGAGTATAGCAGTGACAGTATTTACAGTATAATGAAGCACTTTAATTTGCAAATAGGTTAGCTTTGGGTCATGTATTCCAATATAGTCCCAGATGCATATTATTTAAATGTGCTCAATGGGCTTGACAAGGAAACCCAGCTTAACGGGTGAATAAACTAGCATTACAACGTCCAGTTAATATTGTTCCTAAATGTGAACATTTGAATAAAATCATAACAGGACTGTTCGGACGCATCAGTCACCAAATCCTACCAGGCCGCATTCCACATCCTCTCTGGTAAAAGCCCTGAACACACAGCCAGGCTGCTGCGCCCACAGGCCTGACGAGTCGCTACCTGCTTGCTTTTGGGCAACGATTCAGGTAACAAACTCGGCCACTGGGTCCAGGGTCCAAGGAGCTAAGAGAATCGCCACGGTGACGGTGTTGACACAGTGGGCTCGACATGGCGGAGCACTGCATGAGGGCACATGCCAGCATCAATCTGCCTGCCACCAGCCATCAGGGCCGACCGCTGTTCAGACTGATTACAGAGGGAGGTTTTACATCATTAGCCTAGCTCACAACCCCCGTCCCCACCCAGATACCCAAGCAGCCGGCCTGTGCAGTTCTCCTGCTGACCAGCATTGCTTGGCAGACCAGGGCTGAAATGTCTTGGCCAACTGAACTAAAGGGCCAGCCATCCCCAGAAGACACACAAACCGCACAGAACTTAACCCTGTGGGCACGGGGCATCTGTGGTGTTAAAGTTCAAGACAAGCAGATGAGAGGAAGAAACAAAACAACAACAAAAAAAGAGTAACAAATAAGACAACGCCCTGGAAACGGAAAGGTCAGCGTAGGAGCGCGCGATTGAGCTAATTGAAATCAACATCCGCGATCAGACGAGCGAGGGCAGTTGGCACGAAGCCCCCTGCTCAGACATCCGTCGGCATGCATGCCACCGCTCGGAGCTCTGGGGCTCTGCAGCTGGAGGACCAGCTCCACAGGACCAGCGTGGCCCACATGCCCTCCATGATCTCATGAAGCCCGCCATGACAGACACCCTCCAACATCACTGGTGCCCTGTCAGCTGCCCTTCACAAAGAGAAACTAAACCTCTGTACCCTCCTCCGTCCACAGCCCCAGTGGGAGCACTCCCTCCCCCCCCCCCCTCCCCCCCCATCTCCCCCCACAGCACTGAGGTACCTCATCACCTCGGGGGTGCCCACATTAACGCAACGCTAATTAGCAAAGGAGCTGACCAACCAATTATGCACGGTTCAGTCAGGATTCTGAGGTGAAAGGGTACTCCGATGCCACAACACACGCTTCACCATGATCTAAATATACGAGCATACGATGTTTCACACACACACACACACTCTCTCTCATATATATAGTCAGTACAAATCTCGCAAAAATGTCTCATTCTCAAAACGACTTCCTTGACACATGACAGCGGCAGAGTTCTAGAAGCTACCATGAAAGTTATCAGAAATGTTTGACCCTTTTTGACCAGTGGAACTTTACAACTGTCCAGAGGAATGCATGTGGCGCAGTGGAAGAGCAAGAGGAGACAGGTGTGACCTAAATGGAGGAATTAAATATAATATTTATTGCAAAATGGGACATCTCACTAGCTTGCAGCAGTCTGCTGACTAGGTTTCCGTTTTCCAATAACATGACAGCTCGACACGATTAATACAAACATGATTCATCTACTGAGTGTATCTGGAACACTCACATCCAATCTACTGTAATACACGCTGGAGATTTGTTGATGTTCATTTGAGATAATGATTGCAAATGCAATTCCGAAGGAGACAATGCATCTCCACAACAATTCCCATCAGTGAAGTTTAATTAAGACATCCCGTTTCAGTTGGCTGAAGACAAGGCAACATTTACGTAAATTACAAGCTTCTCTGCTCTTCCTTCATTGACTTTCCTTCCCGCCCCCCCCACCCCCCTTTTGTCATGAAATTAAAACATCTGTAATTTACGGTATCAGTAGTTACGCTTGCTGTGATGAACAGAGAACAGACAATGAATTTGCCTTTTCACAACCACAACGTAACAGTCTGGTATGATTCATTAGCAGAAGTCCGCTCTCTTTATTACATAAACCCGTATGAATTATACTGCTAGCCCAATTAGCAGGACTGGTTAAGGACCAGACTCGTGACCAGACGGTTGGACTCCCAGATGGGACACTGCAGTGTTTCTAAGGTACTTAACCTGAATTGCCTCAGTAAATATCCAGCTGCATAAAACAGACATAGGACATACAATTGTAAAAAAAAATCCTGTTACAGTTCGTACCGAGTTTTGATGAGCAACACGGCAATCTGCTTTGTAGCTTTTTCTTTTTTCTCTCTCGTACAAAGAGAAAACCTTCATAGCTGTTCACAAAAAGACAATAAAGCTTGTTTTTACACGGCAGCACCTGTACAAGTAATGTACAAGACGATCACTGTCAGGTTCCACAACACTCCTCTTTTGTTCTTACAGGATCCATACTCAGTTCTCAGGCACCGCAGTCATATTTGTATTCAAGTCACGCTGAAATGATCATCTGCCACCATCTGCATAGTTTTACTGCCTGTGATCATGCTGCTCTTCAGAGGGGCTGTCATTATGCTTTACGGCGTTGTTAAAGCCTGCCTCGGCATCGCAGCAGATGAAATGGCCCCATTCAGACAGAGCTGTGCCCTCTGCCACCTCGAGCATGTCTAGATGAAGTGTTTCAGAATACATTTCCTCAGCGCAGTCACGCCTAAGGATACTTCTGACCAGTGTTTTGTAGAGCAGTGTAGAGTCACTGAGGGAGTGTAAAAAAAAGTTTTCCCGTTTTGTCAATAACAAGCTGTGCTGTTTTACTTTTTAACCTCTCGCTTCTGGAGTGAGGCATGTTGTGTTCTGCCAGTAATGAGACTGCTGCTGGGATTTTGTGTTTAATTCACGAGGAAGACTAACCTCTTTATTACAGTGGTTCTAGGCCTAAAAGCCTAGACCTCCAAACTGAAATGTAAACAGGACACAACGTTGGTACAGAAAAACGAGGACATATTTGTACCACTCCACAGTCTAAGATCTGCAGATGAACATAGGCCTACATACAAACAGCATTAACAGCAGTTTCCACATCACCACATTTGGAATATCAATGTAGTGTATCCTATGAGCTAGGGAAAACGCTAATCATTTCCCCTTGGATTCTGGGATGCATTAGTACATCATAGGATCCAACGGTAGGAATATGTGGAACAAAAGTTCTTCAAATAATGACTTTCTAATCTTTTAGCGCTCAAATCCTCTTCCTTTAGAATCCCAGGTGACAGTGACTTAGCATATTGTTGTGAAAAACATCCGTTCATGATATATGGAGAACCTCGCAATGCCCCCTTTGGCAATGTAAAACAGTCCTTTAGTGTGAATCGTATGGCTTGAGGTTATCACTTCATATTCTTCAAGGAATATGTGACAAGTTTGTAGACTGTGAGAGGGAGAAAGGGGGCATCGCTTGGGAAAGCCTATTGATTTCTAAAATGCATTCTAAAAGGTCCCGCGCTTAACACTTGCGTGACAGCAGGATTTGTGTGGACTTTAGAGCCGGCGCCGAACCAGAACGCCGTGTGATGCTGAACATCAGAGAGGTGCTGTGGACCGGGTTAAGAAAGCCTAACGTCGTGAGACGACAGGGAGCGGAGGCTGCCTGTCTACCTCAGCCCCTCAGAGCAGAACCTCCACAGGTCACAGTTACTAATGGCATGGGAGAGTTTGCTGGGGGAAAGAAAAAACCCTCAGCCTCAATTTGCATCTTAATTTTTCTTTTTTTTTTCTTTTTTTAAGTGCCCGTGGCATCTTCGGATAACTAGACAACAGAGGCGGAGGAAGAAGAGGAGGAGGAAGGGGCGAGGAGGAGAGAGTCAGCAACATCTTTAATAATATAATGAAAAAAGAGAGAGAAAATGAAATCTAGCCTATAGGTATGGGGCTAATTAACTAAGTTTTGTCTGTGCGAGGAAACCAGGGCAGAGTAGAATGCTAAGATTCAATATTCCCCAAAGAATGTCTTCAAAGCTAAAACCCGGGATATTAAATGCATCAGAAATAATAATAAAGTGTGCGTGTGTGACACTGCTGGCGTTTTCCATCTCTCTCTGAGTGGGCTTGTGTGTGCTGTAATTTCCACACTGAGGAAACACTGCCTCAACGTAGATGATTAGTGGTATCTTAATATTAAAAGCATTATTAATAGCATCACCACCTATTTTGATAAAAAATGATTGTAATTGGTAAGAAAACACTGCATCGCTGTTAGAACTGTTCAGCTCAGTTGAACTATTCATAAACTGCTTAGGACGTGGGTCAAATAAGAAAAGTAAAAATAAAAACCGTAGAGAATTGTATAAAATAATTTTCTGAAATTTCTACACAGCATTTGGTGAACGGGTAGGCAGGTTGAGGAGTAATTACACTACATCTTTCCTTCCACTGTGATGTAAAAGTGTGTTTGTTTTCAGTCAGTGTGTCAGCCAGTAGCTCGGTGGCCATCTCTGTGCTACCAGGGTGGAACAGCTCCCTTGTTTACACCCATTTGCAGCCCTTGGCCCTGGAGAGCGACGATTACTAATTAAACTTCTTAACAAACACTCTGTCAGCGTGGAACATGGCCACCGCGGGACACGGGCTCAGTGACGAGGTGATTTACAACTACAGAGGGGTTTTAAAGAACACATAGCCCTTCTCAACCAGACAGGCAAATTCATCTCCACAATAATTAAACTCACCACTGCCACCCCCCCCCCCCCCCCCACACACACACACACTATTCTTTCAATTTATCAAGAGGCAAGACAGCACGATCATGTAAATGGACTTTCAGGGTCTTTTCTGCTGGCCTTCGGCGATAGAGTACGTTTCAAGGACGACTGCGACGCAGAAAAGATATTGAACAGAATATCTATACACTTAAATCTACAAATTGGAGCTGAGAGACGACGGTTTGTTCCCTTTTTCGAATCTCAGTTCTGTACCATCGCTCAACTGCGGCGCCCGCGTCGCTTACATCGAGTGCGGAGTAATTATGAGGTAAGCGCGCCAGTAATTACCCTTATAATTAGCTTTTGATTGCAGCCATTTGTGCTGCGGTGTCTGAAGGAGAGGCCGGCGCTGCGCGACGACAAGAACATCCCCCTGCAAGGCAGCCCTTCACCATCTAGGGCCAATTCAGCATGACAATAAGCTGAGAATTACCATGGAGCCACTTCTGCTCCAAGCTCTTTAGGCTTTTTCCAGCAGCTTGTTTACAGTATTCAAGGGGGGGGGGGGGGGAGGAGGGGGTGGCTCAGTGAAGGTTGACCCCGGATCTTGTCAACCTTGAGCCCAAGCAGGTCTCTGACTCGAGGCCTGTCCCGCCCGACGCCTCCGTCCATCCCTGGATCTTGGGGAGGGCCGAGGGGTCAGCTCCGTTTTGACACCGTCCGGCCCCCTCGCCTGGATCCCCTCTCTGCCAGCTCCACTTACCGTCTCCCTTTCCTTTCTCCGGCGCCCCTTCTCCGCGCTTCCCTCCAACCTCCGTGACAACACACTGCAAGATGAGCACCCCCTAAGCCAGGAAGGAGGACTGTGCATGGCGTTATCCATCACCATCCATGCCTGTCTCTGTTTGTTTATTTTGGTGTGTGTGTGTGTTTTTTTTTCTTTTCTTTCTCCCCTCCCTCAGCTGCCAGCTCACATTGAACTACAGCTGCGCGCGATAGGACTCCCAGCCATTGCAAAGGATCAGCTTCTATTAGGGCGCCTATTATCATCCCAAATCAGTCGCGTTTTAGCATTTAAGTGTCGAAAAGTTCACGCTGGATTTTCCAGCGCCGTTGCCTGGAGGTGCAGAGCTTGAACCAGGCACACGCCTATAAACATGTGCTCTCTCTTTTTCCATCAAACACAGTGACTGTTGGTAAAATTACAACGGATTTCACAGGGGCTGGAGTGGAGTGTGATGAAATGCTAAGTGAAAGTGCCTGGCAATAGCAATAAATGTACCCAATGTTCAGCCAATGGTGTATTGTGCAACAAAATACTGAGCTAATCATCAGTCACTTAAGTCTTCCGGGCAACAGAGTAGCGTTGGAATCCTGTTTAACATTGTCAGTAAAGCCACACGGCCCTGTCCCCACTGCCCACCCCCTGCATGCACACACACACACACACACACTCACACACACACACAAGTGCCTCCCTCTCTGCCGCCCCCCCCCCTACCCCCCCCCAGGCTGTTCATCTCTAATGAAAGACAAGATAACACACAGACAGTCAAGATCACACACTATGATGCCTGCCCTACATAGTGCCTTTTCTTCCACCAAATACTTCACAAGATGTCACTGACATTATTTAAAGTGATTACATTTAGCAGACGTGAATGCCATGGGACAACACAATTACTCTCATGGTAATTTTAGCCCTTTTGACAATCTCCCCTACAGTATCAGACCACCACGCCCCCCCCCCCCCCCCCCCCCCCCCCGCCCCCCAACTCCTACCACCTCTGTATCTGTCTCGCTGGCAGACCAAACGCCCTGTCATCCACACCATGAAGACCACACAACTGCAAACAAAAGAAAATGTTTGGCTTATGTTTCAACCCTGAGAGGAAACATTTGCTGTCAGAGACGGGGGTTCATTTGCATAAACGGTACGAGGGCCAATCGAGTCTATCGGCGAATGCGTTTGCAGTGTGTCAACACTTCCACCTTCGCTATTTATTCAACACAAACCACAGGATATTTATTCCACAACAGCTAGTGAACAACAGCAGTCTACTTTAGTTGTTATAATGTCCCTATCTTAACATAGGAACTTTTGGAATATGTTATTGGCTCTGGTTCAAGAGTTTCGTTCATTATATTTTCTCCATAGGTAGGTTCTCTTAAAAGAAATAGATAAAGATTGGGAAAAAAATATGAGAGTCCACAATCTGCGATATATGAATCAAGTAATTACTTTCTAGGATCTACAAACTGAGCTAATAAAAAAAAAAAAAGTGTATGATTTGTTCATACAAATTTTCTACCAAGAAAATCAATCCAAGGCATATAACCATGAAGAAACACACACACACACACACATATAACCATGAAGAAACACACACAAACAGAGACACACACACATATATAATTGAGATTTTTTACACAAGGACACGCAGAGCCCGAAGCCAGCACTTAATTGCACGAGCTATCATTACACGGAAAATCAACAATTTTAAAAATACACCGAACACCTTTCATCTTCACCCTCCTCTAATCGCACCAGTAAGAGCCGTCTGGAAGGGAGCTTGATGTAGTCAAACTATCTAAACAGTGCCAGCGGGTACCGAGCAATCAGCAGCACTGATGCAGATACTTTTGGACACGAGCGAATGCTGCCTCAGCCTGCTGCCCCCCCCCCTCACCCTTCCCCCTCTCTCTCTCCCTCACCTTCTCCCTCTCCCTCTCCCTCACCCTCTCTCTCTCCCTCACCCTCTCCCTCACCCTCTCCCTCACCCTCTCTCTCTCCCTCACCCTCTCTCTCTCCCTCACCCGCTCTCCCTCACCCTCTCTCCCTCACCGTCTCTCTCTCCCTCAACCGCTCTCTCTCCTTCCCCCTCTCTCTCCTTCCCCCTCTCTCTCCTTCCCCATCTCTCTGTCCTTCCCCCTCTCTCCCTCACCCGCTCTCTTTCCTTCCCCCTCTCTCTCCTTCCCCCTCTCTCTCCTTCCCCCTCTCTCTCCTTCCCCCTCTCTCTCTCCTTCCCCCTCTCTCCCCCTCCTCCTCCCTCTCCCCCTCTCTCTTCTTGGCCCTCCCCCTCTTCCTTTACCTCTCTCCCTCCCCCTCTCCCTCTCCCTCTCCCTCTGCCTCTCCCTCTGCCTCTGCCTCTGCCTCTGCCTCTGCCTCTGCCTCTGCCTCTGCCTCTGCCTCACCCGCTCCTTCTCCGGCGGGGCATCATGTGACTGGCACGCCCCTCTGCCTGTTTCGCCCACGGTGAACGACAAACGGACACAGCCCAGGACATCAGCTGATATCAAACTGCTACACCCCCCGCCCCCCCCCCCCCCCCCTCAGTCCCCCACACAACTCTTTCCTCCGCATTTTATTCCCCCCCCCCCCCCCCAACTCATTTGAGAATTGGCGTTCTACCCCTGAATGTTCCCGACCTCTCTCTTTCTGTGGCGCTAAGGATGCACTTGTCTCCTCCTCCCTAAGGATGCACTTGTCTCCTCCTCCCTCGCTGCAGAGACGAGCCTCAGACCTTGGGGAGGCGATATAATGAGGATCTCTTCGTTGCCTCCATTCTGTCTCATTTCAATTGTAAACGGCTGCGAACACCCTGCACTTTGGACCAGTGATGACTGCATGATGGGCCGTGCTCAGCGTGTGACAGTCTATCACGTCCACACAAGGCTCCTCACCACAGTCTCCTCCCGTCTGCCTTCGCTCCCGCTTCAGGTTAACGCCGCCACAAACAAACCGTCTGGACATCTACGTCGCCTTTCGAGAAGTGCTTCCGTTACCGTGTTTTTTCCCCCTTCTAACACAGATCCACGCGCGGCGTGATCCCATACGACTGCGTCTCCGGCGAAATGTCGACCGTAGCAGACAGACTGAATACATACAAGTCAAAACTAAACATACAATGCAGTAGCTAGAAGTCTCATTCATATACACGCTTCACTAACAAATCCTCTTAGGACACGGGAATACTCCCCCCCCCCACCCCCTCTTCCTCCAGAGATATTTCCAGACAGGCTTCCTACAAATTGTTAACAGAAAACAATACCACAGCAATTAGCAACACACAAGGTCAGCGAGCAAATGACAAGAGGGGTGAAAGGTCAAGTCACATTCGGGGCAGCCGGGTAATGATAACCTCCAATTTACACATGGCAACCCCCCCCCCCCCATCTATTAGCCTTTCTATTGACAAATGCATAACAGCAGTGTCAAGTGCTCAAGGGGGGTGCACTCGTTCTGATGTGGGCCTCCCTCGAGTATGGTGCAGAAACATATTCTCTTCAAACAATCCCAATGACAGCCAAATAGCCTGCTTGTCGCTTGTAAAAAACCTTCTAATGATGCGTGTCGAGGGAACGCCCTGCGTCCTTGTACCAGACGACTCCCCTGTGTACACAGAGAGCAGGGAAAAAAAATAATAACAACGTTTCCTAAATCAGTACCCCCCCCCCCCTTCAAGAAGACTCGCTACACCAGAGCATCCAAACAAACCTCGGCTTCTCTCCGAATTCCTAATTCTCTTTCCGCCTGCTGTTCTTTTCCACTTCACTTGTAAAGTCAACATTCATTACGATAACCATTACATTTTCCATTTTCTAACACACTCCTTCCCCTATGCAGAGATTTGAATATCTATTAGTGACAATTGGACATGATGGGTACACGCGCGTAAGAAGAGAGGCCTTTTCTCCCGTTGGCTCACCACCGAGGGTGCCGACACAATGAAACAATGGTTCCCTCACGTCCACTTCTCTCATAACTCAGCCCCTTCATATTCTAATTAGAACCGAGATGATAGCGAGCTGGATGTTTGCTGTGCAGGGCTTTAATATATTCTCCATGAGGCTGAGGAGGTATAAGAGAGATAAACTCGTATTCGTACACTACTAATGCGATAGTGTGTTAAAGATGGCTTCGTGTCTTCTAGCATCAGCGCTAACGATGTACAATCTACCAATTAACTGTGGGAAGATATGTGGGAAGAATGCTTAAACTTGGATTTCACATTTTTGCTACAAAGTTAGGCATTGGCACATTGGTTTCCCCCCTCTTTAGTGAAGACTCCTTCCTTGTTATTCTGACATGTTCTTATATTTCCTACCAGCATGTTAGTTTATTTCCAATGGAGTAACATCTTGGCTAACATCCGCCCTCTTAATGGACACCCGATTGAGCTGGACCAGAGTGAGGTCATAATATCATAAGCAAACAGTTAACAACTAATGGACCCACCCTTGAACAAGGTATTAAACAGGGAGTGGAACATGATCTTCATCAGATGGAGCAAATGATACGCAGTCTTCAGATCACAGAACAGCCATTAAAAACATATCTTTTTCATGTCGCTGAGCAGATAACGGGGCAACCAATGAGAGAGAAGGAGACCTCAGTGTCTTAATGCCAAGGAAGAGAGAGAGAGAGCGCTAACAGGCACTGATTAGCTCCGTTTATCTCTAATTAATTACCTTTACCTAATTAGACGCCCTGTTTCGGCGCGACACGGAGTCAAGTCGACTAGATTATTAGTGTGCTCATCGGCCTTTTTACAAAGGGGCTGAAATTAATGTAACGTGCAAAAAGGATCCACTGTTTTAATTGCACAGGTGTTGCCTTATGGCAACACTTTATCATCCAGCGCCTTTCTGAGATTATTAGCAGGGTTTCGTACACCGGGACTAGACTGTGAACTGCACCGTGGCAACAGCTCATTAGTTAGGCTTGTTATTGTATTATTTATTACGTTTGGCCTTCCCCCATTACCCAGATTGATTCATAGACCCTGTTTCTTACCTCTTGTTCTCGGTGGCTGTCTATTACTCCTAGCCCGGTTGGTGGAGGATCAAATCAAATCAAATTTATTTGTATAGCCCTTTTTACACGCAAGCATGTCACAGAGGGCTTCACATGCGCCCATAGAACTGCCCCTCAACCAACCTAAACCCTCAAGGAAGACAAGGAAAAACTCCCAGAAAAACTCCCACCGGGAGATCTGGAGGATCATCCCACTGGAAGAAAAAAAAAGAAAAAGGAATTATAAACCAATCTGAAAGGATGATCCAGACAGATTTAGGTTGTGGCGTGAAGCTAACATCATCACCATGAAGAGGGAGGAAGCACAATTCTTAGGAGAGCAGAAACATCGAATAAACATCCCATCCTGAACAGCTTACCTGTTCAACGTGAGGACACAACGTGTTACAAAGACACACTACTGCGCCTTCTATAGTCTTCATAGAATCAATATAGAATAGAGTCAACAATCATACAATATAGCATAGGGACTAAATAGCAAGACTAAAGTAAATTATCAAGGAAAACAATATATATACGTATTAACTATTCATAATTTTAAAATATTTATAATTTAACATAATATTGTCCTTGTCATGCCTAAGCATTTTTATATCTACCAGCTTATACGTGAA
Organism: Hypomesus transpacificus; assembly: GCF_021917145.1. Classification (NCBI taxonomy): domain Eukaryota; kingdom Metazoa; phylum Chordata; class Actinopteri; order Osmeriformes; family Osmeridae; genus Hypomesus; species Hypomesus transpacificus. Next base: position 8,535,286 of record NC_061085.1, read on the forward strand.
TATTTTGAGCATTTTAATTTGTCCAGGGAAGCGTGACTAAAGAAAAACAACAACCGCATTTACTTCAGCAAACACGCTTATAGTTTCAGTCAGTGTGAAGGTAGAACGTCTGTCCTAAGATATATCACCACACTGAGGCACAAGTCGTTGCTGCAGAGAGCAAGACACAGGACTCGGGGAGAGATAAAAATAAAGATGCCCGAGTGAGTGACAAGGACATATAATCCTTCGTCAGACAAAGAAAGATGCCCTTGACCGGTCCCCATGTCGACGGAAGGTAACACAGTTGCACACACTTCTAAATTTGATTGCCAGGGTTCCTGTACTCATCAACCTCAGACTCCACCAGCTGTTTTCTTTTTCATCTCCCAATCTCTTGTCTTGGTGAGTTCCAGGGGCAAGGCATGGCTGACAGCTTGAGGACGCTTGATGTCTTGGCACTTATAGTCTCATGAAGATGCGGACGATGCAGTGAGGTGGGGATGGTTAGAGAGCCTGGGGGTAGGAGCTGTGTAGGGGGGGGGGTCGACTAGACATGCATATGGTCCTTTCCTGGTTAACCACTCCACCCCCTTCCTCTTCACCACTTACAGCCCCTTCCGACCCTGTCTTATGGCACCTCTGCCAATAAGCATGGGCAAGACAGCTGTAACCATGCATGCTCAAGGCTACTGACCTGGAAATATGGCCCAACCTAACAAACTCACTCAGTAGCCTCTGTTGGAACGGCAAGGCCAAGTGAACCTCATCCTACTGTACCCTCTATCTCCCCCCTCCACTCGTTCACGGGAGACAACCATGCGTCACCGTGGCGATAGTTGCTACAACAAAACCATTTAGCTTCTTGGATGGACACACCGACCAGTGACATCTATTTGCAATTTATTTTCAAACTATTTTGCGTAGTGACCCGTGTCAAGGTTTATTGACATATGGTATTGAATGTGGTGTATGTGCTGAAAAGCAGTTTTGTAGCTGAGTTCTGGGGGGAAAATGCTTCATTGTAGAGGCCTCCAAATAGGCTTCCGTAGCCTGATAGTTGTGATGGAAATGTTGAGACACTGTTAAAGCTAAACTGTCTCCTGAATCACTTTCCAGGTCTTTGCTTTTGATTCCATTGGCAAATGCTTTTATTTCATCACATCTCTGTAAGATATCACACAATGTGACAATACCTTAACAAGGTCCACTTCAAATTTGTTCAACGATGTGACTTCAGTAATTATGTTTTGCAAAAGAAATGTGGGCATTGCCATGTTTGTTCAATGGTTCGGAATGAGTGAAATTAACAAGAATAATATGACACCACCTGTCAACCGACATTACTTATCAATGAACGCCTCACTAACTCGGCAAATTCCCAATGGCTTTAATTTCTTAAAAGTACAGCAGGTATTTTAATGTGTGATGAAAGACTTGTTTCTTATTGAGCATGAAACATGAGGGACAAGTGACAACACAAATGCCCCCCCTCTTCTGTTTCTGAAGTTGTTTGGAAACATTTGAAAAGAAATCAGTGTCACTCTGGGATATGTGCAGATGCCTTTAAACTAAAGCATCTTACTAGTGTCACATTTAGAAGCGATTATGGTCCATTGATGTGAGACTGCATGCGGGACATCTCATTCTAGATGTTTAACGTTTAAAGTGTTCGGACGGCTTTCAGTGACGGCAGAATTCTATTATTTTCATTCTTCGGAGCATAAACAAACCTGTCAGTGTAGAACTACATAGTGGCTATCTGTTCGGTAACGCGTCTTGTGTCTCTCGACTTTGGTGACACTTTGGACTGGCTCACTCTTTGTTTGTCCCTAACCATCGGGTTATGAATCTATCATGCAACACATTAAAACAACACAAAGATGCGTTTCAGACTGTGCCATTTTGGTTTTGAACTCTGAGGTTATTTATACCCATCTCCTTCAAAATAAGGGGAAAGGCGGACCGGGCCTTCTACCTTGCAAAGGTCACTTACTCACGGCAATCGAGCGCTCATGGCCTCGCCCTCCCCACCTCTTTACCGGCGAGGGCGAAGTGTGGGTGGAGCAGAGAGAGGGGTGTCTCTCTTCCTCCCTCACTCTCTCCCTCGCTGACACGTTCCAGCCGCACTGCTGTCCTCAGCATCTCCGTGGGGCGGTGACTAATTGCCCCCGTAAATCACAGCGCGGGTCGCCTGCAATCCTCCGTTTACTTTTCCCTGGCAGTAATTTAGTGCTTGCTCTTTTACACACTTGTCATCGCGTGTTTTTCCTCACATTAGAGGCCGGTGGAAAAAGGACGGTAATTAACGGTGCGACACGGCACTCGCCGCGGCTCTTTCATCATGGTGTGATAATTGTGCTCCTTGTCTGTCAGAGTAACCTCTCGGTTTCCCCCAGAACATCCTCCCTGCTATTTGTCAACCCTGGGAAACGCCAAGATTCAAGGGGCTCCGACGGTAACCGGGCTCGGCTCGCTTCTAGTTTTCCTATTTGTCCGAAGACTAGGTCATTTATATCCTCGGGTAAAACTTGTCAAAAATATTAGCTTGATCCACACAAAAACATAAAGGATACATGGTAGACGACACACCTGGATTCTTGATAGCTGAGGATTTGTATTTGCTTTTTTTTTCCCCACAGAGATGCTTGCAGAGAAGCCTCTAATAACCAGTCCTTGTATTGATAGTGCTGAAATGCAAAACAGTAACAGTGGAGATGCCCAGAACAGCTGAGATCGTAGAAAAGCCATTCATTGAGCTTATCTATTCATGGCAGAGTCCAGTTCACTCATCTTTTTTAGAAGTAACAGGGAAATAATACACAGCATATTAGTGGGCGGCGTGTCATATTCTATTTTTATCAGGTGCGGGCAGGTGATTCACTGTCTGCCTTGTTATTCTGTGCCGTTCCACACTAGGGATCCACAGTATCCATCACCCCTAACCTGCACCCCGAGGTTAAGTCATCAATAACTTTGCAGCTGGAAATATTGCAGGGGACTTCAAGTTTGCGTAAGGTCCTTTGACTGGCTCTCCAGGTCCTCCTCTGTGTCCCCCTGCCCCCCCCCCCCCCCATTCACCCCCTAGGATCTCCAGGATTTTTAATATCTTTATTCTCCTGTCACAGACAGGGGCTAATGGGATGTGTGGTCAAGATTTCAGGATCCATCACTGACTTGCTGAAGAATTAGCATGGGCCCCATGCATCACCTGCCAGAGCTGTCAGCCTTGCCGTCCCGCGCGCTTCATTATAGCCCTGCCGCTGTGCTGCCTGTCTCCCCTCTGAGCTCCCCTCTCCGCAGCCAGGAGGCGCAGCTGAAGGCCCTGCCACGCCCCTCAATGTCAGCCCCGGCCGCCAGCCACTAAATTAGGAGACACTGTCGCACTTTTAGAAATTAGGGACCGGTGAGCGCCTACCTCCACTCCTGCCAAGAATGCTTCTCCGAGACAGCCCCTCTTCCTCCCTCCTCTTACCCTTCCACTCCTCCTCCCCTCCCTCTCTCTCTCTCTCTCTCTCTCCCTCCCTCTCTCTCTCTCTTCCACTCCTCCTCCCCTCCCCCTCTCTCTCTCTCTCCCTCCCTCTCTCTCTCCCTTCCACTCCTCCTCCTCCCATCCCTCCCTCTCTCCCTTCCCTTTCATAGCTGTTTTTTTTAATCATTTTTTTAGGCACAGTGTTTTTCATCGTGAAGTTTGTGTATTTAGAACTATTAGGGTAATTAAGCAGTCTTTGGCCCCTGTTGCGAGGGGAGAAACTATTTGATTACTCACGTCTCCCTGGTTGTAAGCAGGGGGTGTTGGTCTCATTTTTGCCGTGTGACCCCCATGTGGTTCATTCAGAGCCCGGGCCCTCGGAACCCCCTCGAGAGCCCCCCCCCCCCACTCTCTGTCTTCTCCGGCGCACAGATTAGAGCAGCAACGCTAAGAAGGTCACAGTGAGAATGAAGAGAGCGAGGCAGGACTACAGCTGGGGACCCTAACCCAGGTCCTTCCCCCCCTTTTCCTTCTTATTAGCAAATCAAAGCTGCCCCCGGAAAGATTCACAGTCCTCACCTGATTTTTGTCCTTTCCCCGCTAATCACATCGCCACTTTGCCTTGACTGACAGTTTTCTTTATAATTGGCCCATGATCTGGCGAGGATCTAATAACCAGAAAATCCCCTCTGAGGGTCCGTGGGGCTCCGGCGACCTGTCTCCTCCCCCCCCCCCCCCCTCCGCCGGCAACCACCAGCCCCCTCGCACCATCTGCAGTGGGCCGTTGCCATGCCGCGCGGTCTGTGCTCGACAGCGGCGAGCTAATCTTAACGTTCAATAATGGTGTGAATATTCGATGAGCTGCAGAGAGGCACAGGACCGGCAGTAGCAGACTAATTACTGTTCATTTGCCAGAGTATCAAAGCCTAATTACTGTTCATTTTAATACTCCAGAGGAAAGTCAAGGCAGGGTTAGAGGGAGACGGCCCCCAGAGATCAGTCAGGCTTCATCCGTCTAGCTCTCCATGCACTCAATCCCTCTGTTTAAATACTCCAGCTTGCTTTTTCCTGCACGTTTGCGTACCGTAGGTCTGTGTGTGTGTGTGTGTGTGTGTCTCCCTATCCTCCAAGCAAACATTCGAAATTCTACAAACAAACACGTTGATCAATCTAAGAGACAGCAGCGAGGAGAGAGGAGAAAAACAAAAGAGGTGGGAACACAGGAGGAAGTGTGAGAGATGGGGTCCATAATGCCAAGCTTATTGTTTCTATTGCTCGCTCTTCTTTGTCTTTTTAATGTGTTTTGGGTAAATATCAGACAAGAAGAGGGGTGGGGGGGGACTGCCGTCATATCTTTCTTGCCTTCACCAGAAGAAAGCTTTCTTTTTTTCTTTTTTCACCTAATCCTGACAGAAGCCACCACAATCACTACCTGCCACCCATTTGACAGTTTCTGTCACCAATTAGCAGCTAAATCGGCATCACCCCAAACAAGAAAACTAGGCAATCTTTATGTCTATTATTTAGCGTATGTCTAGGTGTCGTTTCCTCCCCCCACCCTCGCCCCTTTTCCTTTCACACTTCCCTCGCTGCTTTACATTAGAAAAAACGCGGGGACTGCAATCAATCTGGCTGCATGCCGGCCAGCTCGGATGTGCCCCTGCAGTGGAGCACGATGTGCCATTGGACGGGGGACTAAACCCCGTTTTCACCTATCAGGAAGTTAAGTCTTGTGAATTTTACACCCTTGGCTACACCACAACAACAAAAAATGTACGAGGCATCGACAACCCTTTTAATGAGGGGGCATCAAGCTGTTCGCCAGGCTTCGCACTTCCCCTACGATAGGATGCTAAATGAAAGGATGCCCGCGACACGCGCGGTTTGTTATCATTCAATCTGCTCGAGACCACAAACTGGTCATTATCCAGCCATTATTTTCCTTGATTTACAATCGCGGGCGGAGGAGGCGATTGCCTCCCTCTTGTTCTCCCCTCGGCAGGGCGGATAGAAACCAGCTTGAAAATTTGCATTTACACGATCTGGCTGAGCAGCTTATTAGATCTGGATATTTATTTTCCACTTAAACCGGTGTTTGATTACACTTTAATAAGGAACAGGAAAAGCAGCAGAGCCACCCGCGTCAGACTGATCCGGCCCGGTGGTTTCACTGGGATTCTTTTGTAATGAAACAAAGGATACAAGAGATGTGCAAGCTTAGGAAGGTGATAAAGGAGACCCCGATGGAAGATGATTTGCAGGCCAAGAACATAAGGGATAGAGGAGGGAGCCTAAGAGGAAGTAACTCTATTCCCTCAACAGGACTAAACTGTGGGCTACATTCTTCCTAGACAAAGGAAAATCATGATGGATAACAAAAACAAAACCCGGATGAGATCCAAATAGAACTTGAGGATATATATCCTGCCCAGGGACTGGTTCACTCTTCACGAAATAACCCCAAACCTATAGTCACACCGCCTCTTGATCCATGTGATAGGGAGGGGAAAAAAACACTTAACGTTTCAACCCGTTCTTATTTAACCTGATGAGACAAACCTTTCAAGTCTGTAGCCTCTTCTTTGTACTGTCGAGGATCCCTCCAGGTCACACAGGCCCAATTGTCTCGACTCCGATACCTGGACAGTCCCCATTGGTTACTCTGCATTATACAACAAAAGACTGTAAATATGTCTTCGTTCCACAGGAAACGGGGGAAACAGAAACAAGAAAAAGACAGGCTGGCATTGATTATGGACAATCGCATAAAGTGGAGTGAAGCTGCACATGAATGAATCAATATTGGCCTCACAAAGCCATTTGTAATCCAGTGACGTTTGATGAATATGCTGCAATCGTAGCATGCATCTCTTGAGTACAGGAGTCAACCAAGCATTACCGACGAAGAAAAAGTAGGGTTGATGTCTACCTCGTGATTCCAATCATGCGACACACACACCCCCCCCCAGTCTGTATTAAGGTGTTTCTAGTACATTGTGCTTTTGTCACATTTTTGTCATCCAATATAAATAATTGCAATAAGGTGAGAACTATTTTCCTCCATTGCAAAATGGGGGGGGGGGAAACAGTTGAAGTCACAGCAGAACTTACAGGTGTATGTTTTGTCTCCATGCTGGTCTGAAATAGCACAGTTGTCCTTGACTCTGCAATTACGAAATCGGTTCAGGAGGACTGCGTCAGTTCCTGCTCTCTGCACCTGCTACGACAACGTGGGGAAAATGCAGAGGTGAGCTCTTGGCCTGAAGTGCCCTCTCATTTAAGACGATCGACAAAATCAATAAAGTGAAGTATGTTTCCCTTGCTCTTTTGGCTCCGTCCCTTCTCCAGGAGCATTCCCTCAAGCCTGGTGCTCCAGCTGAGCTCCATCACCTCCACCCTTCCCCCAGGCATCTCTCCTACCACTCGGTCTTAGCCTGGCGGAGGGAGCCTCTGCCAGGGCAAAACTCTACGGAGCTCCATAAACGACTAGCACACATCCCCGAAAACTAATTGTGGGTTTTCACAGTTTTAGAGATCTTGGTTCCAGTCTCACGAACCGTTTAACTAACAAAACAATCAGGTCAAGGATGGTTCTGGAGAGACGTTTACCTCTTGGTCTTACCCAGTCCAGCACACAAGGTCTGCACCACGCGACTCTTTAGACGTACCTTGCAAGTACCTTCTCTCCCAAGATATTCTGATGTTACTGTCCAGCTTGTGTGGTCTCCAACCCACACCCAAACTTCTAGAATTGCAGTGCTGACTTCAAAACGCCCTTGTTCTGTTTAAAGGTGCTCTTTAAGGCGTAAGGGAGGAGGAAACAAAGCCAGAGGCTGCAAGGTCAAATCTTTGTTTTTTTTTCTTCCATAGACCCTGAGGAGGTAACTTGATTGTAGCGTGTTCAGGGAGGGGAGGGGGTAAGCATTTAACTGCTGACAGACATACTCTGGCCCTGTAGGGGAGGGAAAGGCAACAGATTGCTTGACACCATTTCCACAGGCCTCTGTTCCACAATCCTCTTTTGCTCAATGGACCCGTTCCTTTGTTACAATTAACCTATTCGGAAGAACTTTTCATTCGCAAGTGATTTCGAGAGCCCCCGAGAGACTTACATTCTCGGTATTTGCGATATAAATACCGGGGTCCACAAACTTTCAACCCTCCACATCCAATGTTATCCAACTACTCTATCAAAACCATCACTCACATAAAACAAGACGGGGGGGGGAAACCATTATTCTATAGTCCTACATCTCCTACTCATAATAACTCCATACTGCATATATATATATATATATATCATATGACCTCAAATAAAAACAAATGACTCCTACCCTTGGTCTAAAACATAAAGTATTTAAAAATTGACCCCAAGGGTCTGCTTTGTCCATGGCTGGAGGCATTATTACACCCTGGCTGTCACAAAGTATCCCCTCAGGTCATTACTCGCGGGCAGCCATGGAGCCCTTGGCAGAAGCAGAGCCTTCCATTATCTGGGACGAGGATAGAGGCAAAGGGGAGAGGAGAGGGTGGGAGAAGGGAGGGAGAGAGAACCATCCTGGCTGTGGATCTAAGGAACGAGACCAATGCAGAGGGTGATGGCACCAATCTGACGTGTTTTTGGGGCCAGGCCCAGGGCTGGAATCCACCCATTTGGGCCAGGTTCTATTGATAGCTGGCGCACTGGCATTGAAATACTTAACCCAATCAAGGACATAATTGCATGTTTTTTTCATCTGTTTTTCATTTGATGCATATATTCTCTTTAGTTAAATTACATCCATCTCTTGAGTTTCAATCCATTGGAGAGCGAATGAGTGGAGTGCTCATTCCTGTGTTAAAAACCTAATCAACAGCCGGTAAAACTAGAAAGGTGCATTTCTGTCACCACCCCAACTCAGAACAATGCATCACAAAGATACAGTATAAATCGGAAGACAAACTACAGCATGTATTCACCCAAAGCCTGACGTTGAGTTCAGGCACCTCTCGGAAAAAGAGTAGTTTACACATTCACAAAGGATCATGCACAATTTGAGCCGGATACTCAGTGAGCTATTATTTGGTGAACCCACTTACCTGAGCTCTCGAATCTTGTTTATTTCCTTCCAACTCACATCAGCTCCTAGACAGCCACCCACCCCTTTGCTTTTTCGGAAATATAATTTTCTCCGGGCCGTACATGTTTTTTGTTGTTTGTTAAAACTCAGGATACCAATATCTTACTAGCCAAGACTAGACCAATTTGTTTTGTGGATTCAGTGTAGTTTTCTATGTCAAGGATAAACTAACACAATGTATCCTTGACATAGAAAAAGCAACGTCAAGCACTTGCTGAAGACTACTTCTGTATTTCTACAATGAGCAGAAAAATGACAATTAGCCTCAGCTAGTTACACTTTAGACTCATTTGAAATCGTGTTCCGCAAAAATTCGTCTTTGCCGCCAACACATTCAAGGAAGTATGTCATGCTACTGAAGTGGCCAATGGGAATCTGGCAGCATACTGGTAGCCTGTCGAACTGGAGTGCAATTGAACAGCGGTAGAGAAGGTATAAAGGCCTGTCCCATCTCATTATTTGGAAATGACTGTTTAGACTAATCCACTAAGGCACGAACATGATCAACCGTCTTTGACGTTCTAAAAAAATTCTCATGTGAGAAAGTACTTCTCAACCGCAGTGAGAGCACTGGGCTACTCGTACTGTTTTTTGTTGTTGTTAGAGGCCTTCTAAAACGTACGGGCTTCAGCTGGCTGTAGTCCTAGAATCATTTGGAAACCTATATCACTCGCCAGTTGATCATTAAAGGTATGATTACCATTGAACTGCCCCAGAAGGTAGCACATTTATTAAGGTTGAAACAGATGGGGGTGTACATTCTCCTTGCAAAATCTTTCCAAATGGCTCTTCTGGTAGCAGTATAAAAATGATGAACTAGGCTCAGAAGGCAGCATCAAGCGTTGAATCGTGCTCACGGACAAAACATTCAAATAGGCAATGCAACATTACCCTCAGCCTCCATTGCAATAGTGCCATGAATGATTGATCTAAGCCTTGCAGTGGAATGGAATTACAAACTAAAGAAAACAACACAATGCATATGTCCTTTGGGTTCGGTTTTCAATACGACACGAGCGTTCCCTGGCGAGGATGCATCATTATCAGTCGCATGAGCGATTGTCAATGTCACTGAAAAGTTGTTACAATAAAAGTGAGGCAGGGGGTTGCAACATGAAGATCTCGTTGTCGGAGAAGATGCGGACCTATTACTGTCATACAGGATATACCCCTGTAGCCCTGTAAAGAGTCACCCGAGCCAATTTTCATTATCATATTGATTGAAATAGTTCATCACAGTGCAATTTTTGGTTTAGCGCCACCGAGTTTGGAACGAGAGCAAAGCATTATCCAACAAAAGAACTGCATTGTTCCACAGGGACGCTTCTCTGTTCCAGTTCATTGATGGAGTTGATTAAGTTTAAATGAAGCAGACACTGGATGAAAGTGAAGGTATTGACCAGCGGGCGCTGTGCTGCGCGCTTGAAAAAGCCTGATACACGCGGAAAAGCAAGATTTGGTAAATGCTCTAATCTTCAATCAAATCTAACATCAATACAGACAAAGTTTTGTAATGAGAGATTCAATGAAGCATGCAGAGGAGAGAATTAATCCCCTCGCCTAAACTGGGTTCAACTTTGAAGTTTGATCCTCAGAATAGACAGTTATCTAAATGCTAAATAAGAAACGTATTGTACTTTTCACAGCATGCTAATCATTTGTTCATTTCATCTCCATTATTTGTTCTCTTGTACATTTCAGTTGTTGATCTGGTGATTAGATCAACCTTGGATAGTGGATGGTGATGGATAGAATACTTAACAGATCCGTCTGGTGCTTGGCGGTAGCCTAATGCGGAGTTGGCTCAGCCTCCGACCACATGGTTTGTGGAGCATCATCACTGACATTAGATTACTAAAACACCACGCAGTCACTGCAACTGCTATTTTGTGCTTAAGGCCTATTTACATGCCAAACCTCAAAGTGGGGTCGAAAGCCCATCCATTCGACCTAAATTAGCGCCTTTATTTTGAAAACAACTATTTGTCGATATAGAAACTGCTTCAATTAAATGGGGGACCCGAGTGGAGTCTCAGTATACACCATTGTTTAATAGCCTATAGCCAACCCAAAATCCATCTGCATGAAAGTTAATATATTTCCATCTAATAGTTTAATAGTTCTTAATATAGGCATACATGAAACAGGCCTTCCTGTTAAAGATGCATTATTGAAAAATTGCAATAGGGTGCTAATTTGTATAAAAGACCTATTTAATTTTAAAGTTATAATGTATCTGAATAGGAAAGGAAGGCGCACATCTTTGCATCCCTTGCGTGGCAGTATTGGCTTGTGGCGTAGCCTACCTGTCTTTCCAGATATAGCCTAACTATAATATACCTTTCAAACTTTCGAAGACACATTATGGCAGTCAAGACCTCGAGTGATGCGGCGTCGGTTGGAAGGTGAGCGAGTGAGGAGAAGCTGTAAGCCTGCGGTGACAGGCAGTAAGTACCACATAGGCTATAACAGGTGACAACTCCCTGGACGAGCAGCGAATTTTACACACGCCTTGTCAGGTTTGAATCTTCAAGCGAGCATAAGAGCCTTGGAAGAGAATTAAATATTAAACCGATAGATGTTTCACCTTTCCATTTTACCTGCAGAAGAAGACCAACAGGCCTTGTTGCCCCAAAGACGTCGCCTTATATATAGGTGAACAAGTAGGCCTAGAATAAATCAGCCATGGGCCAACAAATAATATTTTTTAGTTATTTAAATTAATTTGTATTCAAACAAGAACTACCTGACTCAATATACCTAGAATATGGAATCATTGTTGTTCACTGAGACATCCCCCAGAACTAAATATACATAATTATCGTATATTTTTCTATATATAGCCTATCCATATCTCATTATTTGCATTTACTTTGCAGAGTGATGATAAATGTTGTCAACAGTGCTGAGTGCCTTATCCTTTGAGCTGTGGGACCTAAGTAGGCCTATCTAAGTAAGGTATGCTGTCAGAATCCTATCTAATCTGCATGTTTGTTTCTTAAACAGGGCATGTTCGAAATTTCTTTATTCTCCAGCAAATCGACAGGAGATACAACCCAGGAGATCAGCAATAAAACAAACTGTGCTCTCAAAGGTATGTGTGTCTTTGTACTGGTGTTTGCCTGTTAGCTGCATATCCGCTGCCTTTTTAACTGTCAGTTATTCCCTCTCAGTGTTGTCATTTGCTCCATATATTCAGTTGTCGTCGGGAACTTTTTCAACTCCAATATAAGCCTACGATTCGTCGCAATTAAATTTATCAACAAAGAAAAAAGTGACATCATAGCAACAGACGTTACAGGCATTAGAGACGGGTAACCACATACGTCTACAAAGGAAATATGTTCCCTCATCCCTACATGCATGTATAGCCTACATACCTTCTATTTGTACATGCGTTATTTGACTGTGATGAATCATATGGTAACCCACAGGCCTACATTTATCCTACATTTGAAAAGGCCTAACAGCACCTGTCTGTCACTCCGTTTTGTGTTTTTTTTGTTATTGAAGTCAACACATCATGGGATAGAGTTATGATTAGTCGTATTGTCTAATTATTTGGAAGTAAACTTTAGGGTTAGAATTCAGTCACACACCTTTATAAAATTATCCATTGCACTGAAGAACGCAATTAATGCATCAAGTAGCCTATGGTAACTATGTTATTTAAAATAACAAGTACATTATTTTAACCAAGACATTAATAACAATTCATGCAGGGCAGACTTCTGCTTTACAATCGGCATCTGACCTATAGGCCAGGAAGTGCATTGGACCAATGGTTTAAAATCGTTGTTATGAAATTGAAATATCAATTTCGCTCTTAATCGGAGTTTACATAAACGGGTTATGCATTAGGCCTACAAGTTTTTTTTTTAAATTGTAGTTTGCCATACAATTTATAACGATTATCTTTTAAGGGATGTGAGCGGTTTTTAGGCTGTGTGCCTTGCAGAACGTAAAGAGCAGTGTCCTCTGGCGTCAAATAATAAAATTGCATAGGCTACTACAGAACCGTGGGCAAACTATCAGGCAAAGACACGTGGCCGTTCAGCCAAATGCAATACACGTTAATAGGCTACATTTTACCCAAATGAACGTTTAAAATTATAACTCATTATAAATTCTAAAATGCAAACCGTCGTGGCATTTTGTCAGGAAGAACTACAGAATGATTGGCCTTTCCATTTTAAGCCTTAGCCTAGCCTATATTACGAGCAAAATGCCACCTGGCATATGTGCAGTGACAATAGACCTATAGAGGTGTTTTGTTTTAAATGTCAAATTAGTTGGCTACAACATTGACTGTGGAACAATTTCAACATAGTCCAACATGTTTTTCTATTGTAGCCCATGTCTGATGAACCGATGAAAACATGTAGACGCTCGGGAAGGCATGGATTGTTTACGCAAGTTTTCTTTTCTGTCTGATATCTTGTCTGACTCGTCATTTCTGGCTCATATTCTGCATTTCTCCCCACATCTAAATCAAATCTCCGTCGTTTTATGGCTTGTCAAGCTTCCAATTTATTGAAGTAAAAAAAGGAGGTCAGCTTGCGCCCAGAGGGATGAGGGCCAGCTGCTCGCTGACCAGCACTTCGTCACACCTATCTTTATTTCTAAAGGCATTCTTTAGCAAGTAATTAATAGGAAATAATGGCGTTACCAGAGGTGCTACGATACTATCAAGAATGACACGGTCCGAGTCTAGATTCTCGACTAGCCTACAATATTATTTTCGTTGTAAATGGCATATTAGTGCTGAGACGTGTTACTGGAATTGACATCAGCCACGCTTGCCTGCCTCAGAATAGCCAACAGTTTGCTAACATTTCAATGGCAAACAGTAAGCTTCAGATGTCCCATTATTTGGCAATTCAGGGTCACTTCTACCTTTCAGTGCTACATAATGGTCTTGATTATGACTGCCGGTAAACATAATGTTGTTAAACATGACGTTTTTCACCTAAATAAAATAGGTGAACACATGTTTAAAATTAGAAAACTCCAAAAGATCTATGAAGCACATCGCTGGTTTACAAAGTGGATTTAAAATACATCCAAAATTGTGTAAAAACACAATAGTCAATCAAATATGTTAGTCCCAGAGGAAAAATATATAGACCCTTTTACAAACTATCATTTTGGGCGATTGCACCATATGCTTTTTCTATACAGTGTTTATTATTAGGCTACGTTTCAATAGGCAATTCTTTAAAATTAATTATATAATTGTACCGTACACACGTGTCCGCCCAATTAGTAGAAACAATTATTATAACTCTGTCTGTAATTATTCCTCAATTTAACACTGGCTAACCAGTCTATAATTCAGTAATTAAAATCCGCTCTGCCCCCGTGCCTTTAGGGCAATGCATGATTAGAACCTGTCAGTTCCTGAACAGAACGGAACCAGTCAAGCGTGTGGTTCAACATGACCCCGTATTGTTAGAACTAGTCAACATATTAACCTGAATTCCCCAGTCATCGTGTACTGAATTGGTAGGCTACATAAAAAATATGGAGGAAATAGAGAAAAATGATCTCTAATTGAAAAACAGTTGGCATTCTATTATCCAAGAAAACGAACGTTAATGATGTGCTTTTAAAAAGGTACCAAGGCACCCCAAGCCCGAGGTCTAGATGAAACTGTCTAGTTGAAGAAATTGAAAGAAATAATAAGCACGTTCCTCATTAAACTTTGCCATAGATACAAATAACTATTTTTCAAATAATTTCCATTTAAATACACCCTCACATATAATGAGAAATACATATACAAACGTTTATCTTTAGTGATACAAATACACTGGCGGCGAAAACTATTGAAGTATGTTTCCAGGCACATTTGAAAAGATTCTGGGCAGAGCAGACTCGGGAGAAGTAGCTTAATCCTGATCTGACAGTATCGACATAATGACATTTGACAAGATATGAGACATGGTTTTGGAGTACCAAACCAGTGTACTTGGGGCAGTTTTTATCCATGTCAAAATTTATTGATTTATGTTCTTTAATAGCATGGTTGATGTCTTGCTCGTTTCCCCAACTGGTCATTGAGAGAGGAGCCCTTTCATTCAACATTTGGATGACAATTATCAATCACAGCAGTGACAGTTTAGGGACATTTCAAGCATTCCAAGTGTTTTGTTATGAATTGAAATGTAGATAAAATGAACCTCAGATCAAGAGGATTGCATGGAATGATTCAATATATTTCCACATATTCCACTGCATTTAATAACACAAACATCCCTTGACATCTAGCGTGCCATCTACACAATAGATTGTGTTTTCAAAGTGGAAACATCAATGCAAAAAAACACACATTTTCTAAATATATAACTAGGCCCGATCCTCAATGTTTCCATAACATACCTATTTCCATAAATAATTCTACCAGCCATTCCTGGATATGCTTGCAAAAATAATATAACATGGATTATTTAACTGCATGCTGGACTTTCCCTGAAACTGGCAGGGGAAGAAAATGGGCAATGGAGTTTATGAATTTCTCTAAGACACAATCAGTGCACCTGAGTTTCCTTTGGTGTGTCCAGAGGTAAATTATTTATGGGAGGATAAAAGCCTGGAGAGTGGTGGGGGGGCGAGACAGGCAGACTGTGGCAGGAGCGGGCTGACTAGGAATCTACCCCCCCCCAACCCCCATCCCCACTGTGCTAGCCCCTTGCCGCATGGTGGCCTTGCACCACGCTTGTTTGGACGACTGCTTGAAGTGCAAATCTGTGTTCCAACTTGTTCCTGGTGGCTGTCAGCATGTTTTCCTCTTGTCAGCGGCGATTGAGTGGGGCCCCTCGTCACCCTTGTGCTGCCACTGTAACGGGATCATGAACAGGCCAGTGACACTGCCCAACCGGATAATGGAAACCTATTGATTTTTTCGCCCTGTTTTTTCAGCAGTTGTATCTGACACTTCAGAATAGCTGGCCAAAGGAGAGGTCATGATCAATGGTCCTGATCTCTGGATAGCTGCTAGGGTGGAGAAAAAAAGAAATACCTCAAGAAAAGTGCCATCAGTCCATCAACAGTTTCTCACGGTGCAGTCTTTGGCACTCACAGGCAACTGGCATAAAAAAGTGACAATCCGTCATGTCTTCCACGCCAATGCACTATTACAGGCATGCTTACTGTGAGCGCAACAGGATTTTTGGATTGCCACTTAAGGTGTTCCTTATTTCATATGAAACAACTTGTATAGCTCAGCTGACTATACCTGGAGACAATAATGAACAAATAAGATAAGAGATTTGAGGTAAAATCCTAGATAAAGTATTCTGACAATATACATCATTGGCTGAGCAGATTCTCATTGTTTGTCATTTGAAAGAAGGGATGACGCCTACTATTTTAATAGAGTAGTCTCTTGAGAAGAGGCCCTTTGATACTCATGCCTAATGATAAGCATGCGTTGGCCTGTTACCATCGGACCCCCGTGGCAGATGGCGAATGAGGGCCCATGTCCCTACATTTCTTTATGTCTCTCGTCCTCTCACTCTCTCCAGCCAGTGGAATAATGAAAACCCCAATCCTGGTCATGGCTGGCTCAATCTCATTATAATCTCTTTTATTTTATTTTATTCATTCGGCCCCCTTGGGATGCTGTCTGCCGAAGACTTGGCTTCCAACCTCCAGGGAGAGCATCTTTTGAAACAGCCAGGAGACCTAATGAAGTCACAGAGTGGCACAATTATTTCCCAAAGAAAGAGCATTAATGTACTCCGAAATTCCCTCTGGAAAAACATGATGACAATTGGTTTGTACAGCTTTGATCGTTGCTTTAAATACTGCCCAAGATAAACTGCGGGGTTAGCCCCCTGTGCCACTGATAACTAGAAGAGCCAGAAGTGGCTATCAAACAGCAGCTCTATCAAATGGGCCGCTTCAAAAGCTAACAACAAAAGGTAAAAAAAAAAATGGCAGATGTCATCAAGTCACATGTCCCTCCGGGGACAGACTCTGGCCCGACCAAGGACACAAAAGACACAATATGAAGGATGGAAACAATTCTGAAGAAGGGTTACAAATCTTGTATGATTCACCAAGGAATCAGAGAGCAGGGATTTCATGCAGACATTGGGGCGGTAAGCCAGACCCTATCTTTGGTTACCATCACTTCCTGCCAGCACACAATCGACTGTGTACACATATACATTTTGGTTACCATAGTACGCCTGTGCTTTTTATGTGTGCATACTGTACAAAACCATTTGGATGGTTGGATGGAACACCATTATCTTACATATTTCATATTCTTGAGATTTTATTACAATAGTTTATCTTACTGCCTGTAATACTTCTACAGATTGCTTGATACATGGTACTGTATATTCTGCCAGCATCATACATCCAAGATGAAGGATAAATGAGCATTCTGTACAAAAGCCACAGTTTCTACTTGTGGTTTCAGGCCTAGACAGGAATAAGAAGCCTCTAGAAGGTAAGAGGATGAGGTCCTGGTATTGGCATTCATAGAACATCTTAGTTTGTTTACACCTGTTTTAGTCCAGAAGTTGACTTACAAAACTATTGAGCGTTTTCTGAAGCCAGTTCTTGATGGTGTGCGTTTACTTCTCTGAAACATCCTGATGAGTAAAGACGAATATATGCCTTTTACTAGCACCATGGAAATGTTGTGCTTGGTGAAGCTACAGCATCGATTAATTGCCGAAAATAATGTGCTTTAAATAAACAATTTGGAATAGTTTTTTCAGCTGACTGGAAACTTAAAGCACTAAAATCTAGAGGTATGGGATATGTAGACCCACTTGAAGAAACAAAAAAAAAGTGTTTCTGTTTGATAAACAACATTTTCTTCATAATTCTTGAGGAAAATCAGACATCTTTAACTGACAGGAAGTACTTTAGTTTAGTAATGAGTCGTTAACACATATATAACCGACCCTGTTCACTATTTTTGGATCTTATAAGGCTACTCTAAGTGGACAAAGCATTCCTAGCAATGCTGAGGTGTGAGTTGTCTCTTTTGGTAATGAATTCAAGCAGACTGCTAAAGTGCAAAAAACAGGAAGCAAGACACACTGTGTGTGCCATTGTTGCATTGTACAAATGGAACGATTATTCAGCGTGAGATTATGAAAACCTCGCTTATAGATTGCATTTTTACAGCACACAGTAAGCGCAGATCATTTGATATACAATTTGTGACTGCTGCTCTAAAAGCAACTTTGATAATAGGCTTTTTGTATCACAACCGCTTAAAATATTTAACAATATATGTTTGGTTATCTATCAAGGTATATTTTCTAAGGGAGGTCATACAAAAGAGGAAGAAGAAGCTCCTTGTGCATCATAGGAAAGACTTAAACACTTTTATAACCGCTAACATTGTCCGTTTATATAGTACTTCTCAGCATCTATCCATAATATACATGTGCAGGATCGATCTAAAGTGATAGAGTGGATGTGTAAACAGCCCTGTGGTTCAGGAGACCAATGGAAGCCCCATAGGCAACGTGTGTTGCTCCGGTCCAGGCTCCTCATTGGACGGCAACGTGTGCTGCTCCGGTCCAGGCTCCTCATTGGACGGCAACGTGTGCTGCTCCGGTCCAGGCTCCTCATTGGACAGCAACGTGTGCTGCTCCGGTCCAGGCTCCTCATTGGACGATGGTGGCATCTCCTGGTGGAGACCTAGAATCTCCACCATACCTGTCCCAGTGTGAGGAACGCCGATGTGCATTAGGTGCCTCTGTAAGTGTTTGATCCAGTCCTCCTGGACAGACAGAGGGCCCTGGAACACTAGGTCACAGAATCTATGTGAGGGAAATGGTTGAAATTGGGTTAAGATGTCTGTACGGCACAAAACAACGGAAATGCAGATATCAGTGGGACATTTTCGAGTTTAGGACGACCGTTGGTACCTGCAGGTCAGTCTGTAGATCTGCTCCACAGCATTCGACTGAGGAAAAACCTTCTTTTTAAGCCCGGGTCTTGGTCTCAACTTCTTTTGTTTACAATCATAGCCTAGACAAAAGAAAATAGATAACACTCAACCATGCCCTCTTCATGGACAGTGTAGCGGCCTTACAGGTCAGAGTATCAGTTAGTTCTCCTGTTTGTCCAGGGTGCAGACTTACTTGTGCCTTCTAGCATTGCGACCCTCTTCCTCCGTGCGTAAGCTCTAAGGTGATTGGACAAGCTGACAGCACTAGGAAAGATTGTATTGCAGTGAATGCACATCTTCTTAATGGATTCGGGCCCATCTGGAAGATGAGGCAGGCATTGCAATTTAATAAAAAATAAAAGCAAACTTTGATAACTGAACACCATTCTAAACTTTAAATCAGTTTCAACGGTTTGTGACGACACATCGAAGGTAAAGACAGCATTCATAAAAAATAAAAACCTTAAATGTCAGTATTACAACACTCACTTTGTTTTATATTCATGAACAGAAAATACATCTCTTGTGGATAATTTCCAAGTTGGAAAATAGTTTAAACTATGTATTAGGTAGCAGGAGGTCTGAAGCATTAATACAGTGGTGCATGGCCAGGCTAACGAGTGAAAGTGCTATTCCCTAACCTTGGCCTCCATCTGTTTTCACATTCATAGAATCTGTTCTACATTCTGCTGCTTGGGAAGGGTTGTTGATAATGTTTATCACAGTCTGAAGTCTTCAGGGGGCCTATTTTCACCTCTGCCACCTACTGTATGTAGGGCAAGTCATGGGCCTTTAATATGGATTTTTGAATTAGCTTTGTGATACGAAACCAGCTATCGGAAGGTGCATAGTATTTCACTCTTGTATTGTATATTTGCCAATTTGTGTAGATTGAGGACGAGCTTAGTATGGTTTCTACAAGCACACTCTCAAGTAGCACTGATTGGCTGACTAGGCCACACCATTTATAAGAAATTAAGGAATACATTTGCACGGGTGTGAAAATCAAAGTGACAGCTTCCAATTCATTTCACACCTAATAGTAAAAAAACATCTGCTACATTAGCTGTTGTTTTTTTGTTTTTTTACCATGACGAGCCACCAAGGTTATTTTAATGACCTGCAAATCGTTTGCAACCTTGGATGTGCCAAATGAATCGCTTCTTGGTTAATTAACAAAATGTCTTGAAACTTTTTGCATACATTCTTCCCACACTCTGCGTTAAGTCTCAATTGAACATTGTTCTGATTACAGCCTCGAATTGAACAGATAAAAGCCTTTTGATCTGTATGCATGAGATGGTCTATTTTAATTTACAATTCCAGCAACCGTCTAAATTCACTGGAAAAAAATATTATTGACATTCACGCCAACACTTTCCAGCCGTGGAACAACTAGTAACACAAATTGGAATTCAAATGTACGGTGGGGGGGGGGGGGGGTGTTTGGGAGATAAAAATCTCTATCAATATATTTCTGCATACCTGAACAAAACTATCATTTGGACAGACATTAAACAAAGGTGAGTAAACATGCCTGATGTGTTTCCAACTCGACATCAAATGATCTGAAAAAAAAATTGCCTCCTTTTTTTTCCCCTTGTTTCAAAGGCACTCCGGTGACATGTATTCTATCTGTACGTGCTACAACAATTCAAATGATCGTGAACTTTTTCTGCCTTTTGCATTATTTCCCGGGCTCTTGCATGTCACTGAAGCCTTCAAGGTTTCTGACAGAGCAGCACGCGATCTAGTGTACGATTTCGCATGCATATTTAATGGCGCACCATAGGATTGAAACTGTGATTTAACATGACTCTCTAAATAATGTAATGGTGTAGAGGTAGTGTAACAGATACTTTAACAGCTGTGCGACATCACAGTTTCAGCAGAGAAACAGCGTGATAACCGTGATTGTAGGACACATTCCTGAGGGCCCGCCCTCTCGGAAAGTTCACAACGAATCACCTATCATCCATCAACCAATATTTCATCATCATTTAACAACATCTTCCCCCAATAAAACCTCTACAGATTTACACGTGTTTCAAACCCAGGTCAAAAACATCTCGCTCCTCACCACGGGCCCAGTTTGGTTCCAAACCGGTTGCTTGTGTCCCCTCCGCGTTCTCTTTGGTCACGGTGTAGTGCTTCCTGACTCCGTCTCTGGCCTCCAGCTCCTGATTTCTCCTCCTCTTCAGCAGCTCCACCAGAGTGCTGGACGAGGACGGAGTCCCCCTCCGGGCCTGCGACTCAACCCCCTTGTCGGAGAGATCCTCTGTCTCCTCTTTAGGTAAACCGCCCCCCCACGGAGCGCCGGCCCGGACGCCGTGTTGGATCTTCACCGGGACGCCTGTAGGCATCAGGAACAGCCCGTCGCTGCCGATGAACTTCTGGGAGACGAAGGGGCGAGACCGGGACTGCTTCCTGTTTAGGAGCTGGAGAACGTTCTGGTGTTCTTTCTCGTTCCGGAGCAGCTCGTTGAGGATGCACAGAGGGGACTTACTGGTGCTGGGGATCGTCGTACCTATTCTTTTCAGGTGTCCCCTCACGTGATTGGACAGACCGGTTTTGGTATCGAACCAGCCCCAGCACAAGGGGCAGGTGTGCTCACCTTGGGACTCTGGCTTGTCAGCTGTGAAGTTCACAAGCATGTCTTATATGTTAGCACAACTAACGTA
This sequence comes from Hypomesus transpacificus, assembly GCF_021917145.1. Taxonomy (NCBI): domain Eukaryota; kingdom Metazoa; phylum Chordata; class Actinopteri; order Osmeriformes; family Osmeridae; genus Hypomesus; species Hypomesus transpacificus. The sequence goes on from NC_061085.1 coordinate 8,556,463, forward strand.
AATCAATTTCATAAATCAATCTCATATTGATTTGATTGATATAGTGAGAACATAAAATCTATATCTACTACCTAAAAGTAATACATATTGAATACGTATGATCTCATATTAAGTTACACACACACACACGTATAGTATGAATATAGTATGAATAAAAAAACTAGAAAACTAGTATGAATAAAAAAAAAACTGTGAATCTGAATTGAAAGAAATGATAATACCTCTTTTGACTCTCCTCGACACGGAAGGAATCTTTCTGCGGATGCGGGGTTTACAGTCCTGTGACGCCACCTGTTCCGGTGAAACCATGTGACGAGAGTCGTAACTCAGCCCCACTCGATGGAGGTGTCCTCGCACGTGATTGGACAGGCCCACTCCAGACTCGAACGTTGCCGGGCAGTAGGGACACGACTTCTGCTCTGTCCCCAACAAGGATGGCATCTCCGAGGGCTCGCTATGAGGGGGCGCGGCCAGCGAAGGCGGGAAATCGTCGCTAACAGCGCTCTCTATACACTCCTCCTTGACGACGAGCTGCTGTATGTTGCTGCTGTCGTCGTCCTCCCTGTCGGTCCTTTCGAACGGGTCGTCGGCCGGGGCGGCGTCCTCCTCAACCGCGGCCCTCTGTCTCCGTATGAAGTAGCTGCGGGCGTAGGGGTTCTTCTCGTTCTCGTTGCTGTCCAGGAAGTGTGCCGTGGCCTCGCCGGTGTAGTCGCTGAAGTCGTACGTGTCTTCGTCGTCCGCGCCCTCAGGAGCGGCGTTTCCCTTTGACCTTTGGGGGAGTCTCGGTAAGGCATCATCAACCCTCCTGTCGATAGCGTTGCGCAACGGCGTTGACATTTTTCTTTTGGATAAGGACTTTTGGAAAACAGCTTGTTCTTCGACATTCCTGCCAGCTAAGTCACAGTCTCCATGCCGACTGTCAGAGTTGTAGCCATGACAGAATATCCGATCGGATTTAACAGTCTTGGATGTGAGCAGCACATCCATGTTCGAGGGATATTTTGTCCTTTCCGTGACGCCTATGTGGTCTTTCTCTTGATTGTCTTCCTCGACAAAAGGGAGACCTGTTGTCACGTCAATTTTCTCGTGCGGTTGCAGAGATAATTTGCTCCGCTTGTCACTCCTCTGCAAAGATTGTGACAGCTTGTTTGTTGAGCTGCCGAGACTGTGCTTGAACTGTGAGGAGTCGAGACCTTTGTACGACTCCTCTGTGTCTGGGTTCCTCATGTGAAAGTCAGCTTTACTACTAGTCCATAAGGCCAAGTCTGCAGCTTTCCACAAGGCTGTTTTTTTCACACAGAACTTTGGCTTTAGCTGCAATGGTTTTAAATCAGCATTTTTGGACTGGTCAGCTACCTCATCTATATTGCACATTGATTCTTTGTAGTTGGACACTTTGCCAGAAAGCGCATTCTCATATTCCTCATCAGACATCTCCTTGTGTATCAACCGCAAATGCATTTTGAGGCTATTTTCATTGTGGGAGGTGAACGGACACCCTTTACAGTGAAAGAGAGCAGGACCCGGATCGTCACAAAACATGGCTATCTTCGAGTCCTCCTCGCTCGAGAACGTGTTACTGTGTGTTTTAAAGTGCACTTTGTGCATGTGTGCTTTGAGGCCTTGTTCCGTCAGAGCATCATGGTTGCATTCTTTACAGCTGTGGCGGCCCCTACCTCCCTCGCCATGGGTCTTGGCATGCTGGACGAAGGCATTGGGGCAGTTTGAACCAAACACACACCGGGGGCACTGCAGCCAGGCCCCCTTGCCCTCATCCGGACGCTGGCTGAGTCCCTTGATCTCCTCCATGAGTTTCTCCCGTCGTTCCTGGTGGATAATCATGTGCTTCGAGAGGGAGCTGTGATCGCGAAACGAACGCCCACACTCTCTGCATATGAAAGGTCGCGGGACGTTCTCTTGGCGCACCTGATTACGCACATCTAAATGATATATCATGTGTTTATGCAAATGCCTTTGTTCCTTGATATGAACACTGCGCTTTGTGAATGGAAAGCAGGGCGGCTCCTGTTCGGACGGATCCTTTTTCAGTTTCTTCGGTTTCGTGCTGCCGATGTCGTCTTGATTGTCCTTATCGCAACCTTTGTAAGCTGCGGCGACCGCAGATTTAAAATCGTGGTCGTCTTCCTCATTGGCGTCGATATGCGTATCTTCGTTTGCGTCATTGCCGTAGTAACGTCTTTCTTTGTGTTGGCGTGAGGGCGTGTGGATGTTGTGCTTCCTCCGTCTTTGGCTCACGTAACGGGGGCTTCCGGAATTTTCCTCGAGGCTTCTGTTTACGGCGTGGCCGTTCCACAAGAAGCGCATGAGCTCCTTCTGAGGGTCCCAGTTCGCGTCTTCGTCCTCGTCGTTGGGGTCATCGGAGGAGCTCTCCGACGACTCCGTGTCAAACTCCCACATCGAGCCTGCGTCTATTCTTTTGTTCGTCGAGATTTGGCTAACGCGTGTTTGGTCTGGACCGCGGCCCGGGGGAGGGGCAAGGAGAAGTTCAGCCGCGCTCTTCTCGGTGTCAGACGGCGGCGGGGTGGCGCCCGGTTGCGTGATGGCGCCCGGCTGCGTGGGCAGTGTTTTCAGAAGACACCCCGCTGTCTTTCTCCGAGCGTCTGATTGAAGCACGATGGGTGGCGGTAACACCTGAAGGCCTGTGTCCTCCTCCGGTTGCCGTGCCGTATCCAGGACATTGTTGGGTAAAATGCTGCCTTTGTTCAGGACACAGCTCTCCTCTGAGGTGGGGTGTGAACCAGGTCCATTAACACGTGCTCCTAAAGGCAACGAATTGCCTGCGTGGGGAACAGCAGGGACACTGTTGTATACAAATGGATTCGGCTGGGCTCCATTTAAAAGGTTTCGGCGTGCGTCCGAGGACAGCTGCTCTGACAGACCTGAAGCATGGTTCTTAAGGGAGAGCGGGTGGCTGTGTAATGGTTCCTGGGTGGGACCTGAGCTGTCAGATTCTGGTTCCACATCTTTGTCCTCTTGTGCATTTGGCTTCAGATCAGCCATCTCTGCAACACACTCTGGAAAAAGAATACCACAAAATGAACTTAAAGTGTGCCTCTTCATATAATCTATCTTATATATAATAATGCGTTCTTATCTCTTAGGTCCGAAGAATTCACTAGATTAAACATTTCTATATTTAACATTTCAACTGACACCTGTAACAATTTACTCAATGAATTATTCAACAAAAAATGTGCGCTAACAATTATAATTTTTTCACACTTAGAACTGGTCGCTGTTAAGTAGCAGTTTTGCCATGTTCGTGATGTTCCAAAACATGATAGTCGCATTATTCTGTGCTCGCATTATGATTTTCCAACACTCACTTCCTCCCGTCTTCACAACAAACCCTGCTGTTAGCCCTGGGTACCCTGGTGAGGATGCTTAATTATCTGAGCACACCTCTGGGATACAACCTTCCTGTTTCTCCCCCCTTAAGTTCTCAGACGCCTGCTAAAATTGACCAATTTCCATGGGAACAAAGTACACTTCCAATGAGATCATATTCTATTTTACCACTCTCTGATGGTGCCAACACAGATCCCAGCACGAGACTGTTGTTGCTTGAATCCTGACAAATTGGCAGGCGCACTCATTCACTCACTCTCACAATACACACACACACCCACAACACACACACCCACAACACACACACACACACACACAAACACAGCAGCCACAGACCTTTTAAGTCTGCCCAGATCTCTGGATGTAAGACAGACAACTGTTGTTTGAATATCTGTGCAAACAAGCCACTAAAATGGAAGGGGGGTGAGGGGAATACACAAATATTTAAATTATATAATTTACAAAGCTCTCTCAGTGTTGTACCATTCAGATTTGGAGGGTGAGCGAAAGTATTTTCAGGGTTATACTAGCCCCACTAGACTACAAATGCTCAGTGGATTTGACATCCAGTATTCTCTCTCTCTACAGGAAGCTTCGTTGCTAACAAAGTGGTAAATTCAGTGTTAATGAGTGGCTTCACTGTTGCCACCTCAGAGGTAAAACCTTCCGAGCTCCATATTCTCTCCATCTGTTGTGGTGTGAGGAGTTCGGAGAGGGAACAGACGTTCCACATTTAAAGCGAACTTCTCTGCAACCCCCCAAACAGCAGGGTGGCAAAGCCAACAGAATATCATTTCAGCTTTAAATTTACAAGCCTCATTAGCAGCCAACTCACACGCAACGTCCCTCCATATATATAACAACAAGGATTCACCAGCAATTCGAATTAAAAAAATAATTTGCTTCTATTTACTTCATTTAGTCAATGTTAAAAGGCTGACTTTGCCTTGCCGGGAGATATTTACAAGGATTATGAGCTTAAATGCATTTAAGCCATATGCACAGATCGATTCAGAACTGTGTGCTGTTTCACTATTCCTTCTCTGTTTTTTCCCCATAGACATCCTCCATGGTCTGTAGTGATTCAGTTCAAAAGGGGATAAAAAATAAAAATGATTTGGTTACATCAGGAATCAACAAAGTCAACAAAAACTTCCTGCGACACCTTTTGCATGTGTAGGATATCGCACTGGGCCTATTCCCTCTTAAATGTTTTATATTTCGTGTGGTCTTTTAGCACATGCACAGACACTCTTATTGCACCTCATCTTGAGGTTACTGAAGAAAAAAAACAGTGAGGTGATAATTGCATATCATCATAATTATTCTGTAGTCCCTGAAGTGAAAACCTTTCTGGGATATTTAATAATCAGCTTGTCTAAGCTGAATGGTACTATTTTTCCTCACACTTCAGTAGTCAGAAGTTCACCTAAACCCAATTTTGGTCACAAAACCAAGTAATAAAGATTTTGTGATGAAACTATCCCGACAGATCATACATAGTTTGTTCTATTCCTGTTGCCCCAGTCTGTTAACATAAAGGCACACATATGAATGCCAAATGAATGAATGAAAAAAATGTTCCTGAAACAGATAAGACACTCATGTTCTCAACCAAGTGTGAAAATGTTCTACTGCAACAGCACTGCAACTGAGCACCATCACTGGGACGTGGAGGGGCGAGGAAGACATTGATTGCGAGACGTCAGTGTGAATTCCTCCTTTCGGCTGGACTGTGGTGGACATATTCTGGCAGCATCGCGGAGACGATGGATGAGACCAACTGGGACCAGTCAGATAGACCATTTCAACTGTGAGAGCCGTCTGTATAGATCAACACCCATCCTTACCTCTCTGTGCCCCCCACTCCTCCCCCCCCCCCCCCTCTCCTTCGCTGGAAAAAAACATCTAAACTAGGCAGGCCATGGCCCCTCAAGTACCGCGCTCCACAACTTCCTCAGCTAATGGGATCTATTGATTTATTTGACACAATGTGTATTTATGAAGCTGCCTCTCAAGTGCAAGAGAGTATCAAAGCATGGCTCAAAGCAAACAGGCGGAGATTCAGCTTGACACTTCAGCAATCCCAACGAGAGTGTGTTCTCTCATTGCCACAGTGAAGAGAAGACGCCCAGATCTGTGCAACCGTTGGTGTCTTAAACTGGTAGTTTACAACATAAACCCAGACACCTCGGAACATTGGTGAAATTATCTGCAAACAACTCCCCCCCCAAAAAAAAATCTGGTTTCAGACAGTGTTGCAATTTACGCTAGGCTACACAAAGCTTCCAGTCATTCGTTCAATTTCTTATCTGTACATCTTATTAGTAAATAATGAGAAGTCTCCTAGATTACATTTGCCTGGATTAGGCTCCATCATTTTACCCAAAATGCTTGTCAACCAAAGGTCATTTCCATAATAATGGCCTCTACTCTCCCTAATGGGATTTGGGCTATGATTATGTATAGCCAGATCCAGAACAGACACTATCAGCCCTGTCACGCTGAATAGTGCAAATGTAATTACACAAAGCCTTTGATAACCCAACTATGTAATCTACTACTAGAATAACGAGACATGATGCCTGTGTTTGGCTCAAATAGTATAATTAGAGGTCACGGATAAATCGCTCAGGGATGAATCGCAAGGCCTGATTTGAGCTCAGTGTCGCACAATAGAAATTGAATAGAGTTTTGACATTATGTTTGGGGTGAACCTAGAAGAAATTATAATCACCTCCAATGTCTTGATGATTTTTTAAAAAATGCACACATACAGTACAAGTGATATGAAATAATATAATAAAATGGATGAGATCCACAGTGCCACAATACTACACATTTCTACAGCACTTTGGTCGACATAAGTAGTTTTTAAATGTGCTTTATAAATCAATTTGACTTGACTTGACATTTCTAGGATCCCAATCTGTGCTGCTTATGTATTTGAAATAACACAAAGTTTGACACCTTAGTGTCGGCACAAGCCATTGGCTTCCAAAGACCTACAAAATGACTTGCGGGTGATGCAAAGTTGAGCAAATGTGGACTCAAAGTAAACTGTCCAGAGACGTGCTCTGGTTTCTACCTCCTGAACCCAACAGAACAAAAGAACACATCCTGCCTAAAGCTACAGGGCAAACCTCATCACCCCGTCATGAAAAAGGTAGAAAACACACTCCACACCAGCCCCCTCACCCCTCACTTCGCCGTGCCCCCCCACCCCCACCCCCGTTCTAAAAAAGAGGGTATAAATGAAATAGCTGTGATGGTAGATTTACTGATGAAAAAAAGGTGTAGCGGGAACATTCAAAGTGATAAAAGGGGACAGGGAGCGAGTGACAGTTGGGTTAAGACAGAAGTCATGTTCAATAGCAGGTAGAAACATCAAACAGGGAGTTCACAGGAACCCTATGCAACCTTGTCTTGAAGGAGGATTTTCTGTTGTGTGGAGTAGATTATATCTGTTCAAGCTGCTGACTCGATCTCATTTGCTGCCCATAGTATTAGAGGGGGATTAAACGATATAAACTTTGAAGCTTTAAACAATACCTTTCAAAATTTAACGGATTAAGGGAGGGATGACTGGTGGGGATATCCCAAGGCTTTGTTAGTTTTAAACTCCTTTTTAAAGGAAGGAAAAAAAAACGTCAGTCTGAAATTTCTCAGGCATGTGACCATTTTAATGAGTCTTCTCTCACGTTGAGGGCAGTGGGCACCAGAGAGATGCTTAGCAGATGGCTCTGATAAACATCATATCTGCTCTGTTTAGACACACTCATCCTCATCTCCCAACACTGAGAGGGAAAACAAGCAAGACCAACGCCAGCACACCCCACCTATTCGCCTGGGTTTGCCAGACTGCATGTGCCCGTTGAAATTCAATGTATTGTGATTTTCTTCCCTCTTGGCAATGCGTGGTTGTGTGTTATATATGTATATAGTCAGATCCGTTTAAAATATGCGTAAAATATGCTAGAATTACACTGGTGTGTATTTTTTATTTATTGACGGAATACGGAATGTTGGCTTTTATCAAATATGATCATTACCGTCGAGCTTTCTGTACATAAATACTTTGGGGCGCGGAAAGATGCAAGCCGCTGTCGTGATTGGGCACGCTCAGAAGAATTCCTCTTTGGATGAGATGGGGGGGGGGGGGGAGAAAATCCTCTAACTTTGTCGCTGGCGCTTTTCTGTAGACACGTGACCAATCAGATGAAAGAGATATCGTGTCAAACTCTTCTCCAAATTGAGGACAGGCTCTACTCTGCCTAGCTGACATCAGTGAGCTTAAATTTGGAGAAATGTCAAGCATTGCAGATATAAGGATGAAACACCTCTCATTACCTTTCTTTAAAACATAATATGAATACCTGGCTCCGTCAGGGGGTACATGGCAGGCACTGATGACAAGGAATAGAGGCAGCAAGGCCCTGGTGCCAGCTAACTAGATAGCAAGCAAAGACCAAGTCATTTCTCAATACCTATCAGCGGCTTGTCGTTGAGCAGAGCACCCCCATCGTTTTCATTCAAAAAACTTTATGCTGAGCTCCCAATGGCATTTTCCCTGAGGTATGCACAAATCTGAAACAGAGAATAGATTTGGGTAGGATGCAAAATGACACACGGTCCCCTGGTCAAAAATAGAATAAAAAAAAACTATTTTCAACGTTTCTAAACATACATTTAATCTATAAATATAGGTGTAATTACTACCAGAGTGAAGCTTTGTTTTGTTAAATCGGATCCAACACATGATGCTCTCTGAAGACCAGGGCAGCTTGAACATGCTAGCCTTGACAGCAGTGGGATTCCCGCTTAAGCCTTGCCCAAGCACACACACACACACACCCACGTATACACACGCACCCGTGAGGTGATTATTCAGCGCTGCTTGTCAATTGCACCTCTTCTACCTGGATCAAGGAGTGGTCTTTCACCAGGGGCCTGCACCCATGCCAGTCATTAACACGGGAGAACCACTCTATCAACTCCAGCTCCAAATAAATCAAAGGGTCGGCCACAGAAGAAAAGGGGCTAATATTTCCTCAATAACCCCAGAGAGGCTCCATGGAGAGATGTAAATTGCCTCCCAGGAGACTCCAGGGGATGTGAGGAAGGAGTTGGCTGGGAGGCATGGCGAAGCTAATGAGTATAATGGTAAATGTATACAAGGAGAGAGAGAGAGAGAGAGAGAGAGAGAGAGAGAGAGAGAGAGAGAGAGAGAGAGCGAGAGCGAGAGCGAGAGCGAGAGAGAGAGAGAGAGAGAGAGAGAGAGAGAGAGAGAGAGAGAGAGAGAGAGAGAGAAAGAAGAGAGAAGAGAGAAGAGAGAAGAGAGAAAACCCCTTGTCTATTCATACCAATTAATATAATCTTATCAATGGAGCTACGCTGGCTGAAAGAGGGGGCATCTCAGACTGGCCACTGATCACAGGCCCTCCTACCCAGTTCCTCCTTCAGAGCGTGTGTATTATTCAACAGGGGCTCGGCTACAGTCATTAACCCTGTGGGACACTGAGCCAGGTGGGGGGTTGAGGGGTTAAGGGGTTTAAAAAAAAATACCTCCCTCCCAACAATAACACAAATCTGACCAAATCAAAGAGGTTCAGAAATGTCCGTATTTGAAGAGTGGACCCCCCTCCCCTTTACTCATTGTTTTTGAACAATTGTTGTTTTCGACTGGGCTGGTTTAACTTAAAAGAGAACAACACACCACTAAGTCCTGAACTCGTCGTGCTACTTGGGATGTGGGATAAGGGAGCTCACAACATCATATGACAATTGGTGATATGGCATGATATACACCCTAATCTCATTATGCTGTGTACATGATTGCATCACTGAACTTTCAGAGAGAGAGAGAGAGAGTGAGTGAGAGAGAGAGGGTAAGAGAGAGGGGAAAATGAATCTTATCCTCAGCATAGAATATAGGATTTTGTGAAAAATGATTTGATCTTTCATTCCTTTTATTTCACTTGTTTGTTGTGTCTTCTGACGTTCCCTTTCATTAACTGGTGCGGCAGAATTCATTTCAAGTTTTGTTTTCAAGCCTCCAAAGGCGTTACTTTCATCAACAACATTTGGTTTACTCACAATAAATACCCAATCTGAACTCATTAGAAAACCTCTAACTATTTGTATCTGTTCTCTATACATTCGACATGCATATCTGTTAATGTGTCTAATTTTCAGGTTATTTTATAGCCCTGTTTACACCAAATAGATGCACCTGTAAATGAAATACTGTGGTGATCTCAAGTTTAACTTAAGAGAAAACTCAGAAATGTCCTAAAATGTTGTATTTGTTGTCCTGTCAGATTTGTTGCATGTAACTTGGCTGTTTCTATGGTATTAAGCACAGTCCAATACCAAGCACCACCAACAGGTGGCGCTTCTCCAGCCAGACTGTAAACTGGCACAGACACATGAGATGAGCAAACACAAGGTGGCAAAGATAAAACTATGAATCATGGTAAATACTTTCAACACGCATCCTATTCAAGCGAAGGCCGTATTGTTTCGTATTTATAAACTGCATCGATTGTTTATCACCACCGAACCCTGTTACAATATTTAATATTTAAATAACAATCACTCTACATTCATTGCAAACAAGCACTCTGATTTGGCAATCTCGCTGCAGTGTGATAACTGAGCCATCTTAAAGCCGTGTTAGTACGGACTAGCAATTCAGCCAAGGTCTTGACCCTTTAGAGAAGTGAAAACCAAAATTAGAGAAGGACTTAGTTTAAGGGAGCATTTGCACTGCGAAGAAAAGGCCAAACAAATCCTTCAAACACATATTGTGAACGGGTGCCCCTGATATATTCTTTTGAAGGTCATTTTTAAAGACAGAGATGTGAGCCTGCCGGTGGGCGATTGGAGGATTTGTATCCCAGGGATCATCAAGAGGAGAGGAAGGAAGGTTAATCACTGTAACTACCCACATCCATAATGCTATCGTCTCAGAATGCCAGATTTCATTCCTTCAGCGTACTTATAAAAACCCCAATATCAGCATAATTGGGCCTAACCTGTGCAACCTGCGCTCAAATCTCTAAAATATCACATCCTGCTTGGGGAATAAATGGGAATTTAATGAGGAAAGAGCAGACCACAACCTTGGTGGATATCACATAACTGTTCCTCAGTCTTGAAACTAACGTAGTGGCAAACTTCTGGCTTTGTACCCTGTCAATCATTAGAGGGTGGATTTAAGTTTCAGTTGACTGATTTTCTATAGAAGCAATCAATGGCTATTGTACTTAACCAGTGGAACATTGGTCTGGTTTGCATTGATCCTCATACCTGTAAACACATATGAATATTGTCTCTACGGTGGTTTGATTTCAGGTCAACACTGGGCTGTGTGGCAGCCTGCAATATTTAAAATGTAAAAAGATACAGTATATATTCTAAACGGTTGAACAAACCTATGTTACTTACATGTCTTATTTCACGCAATTCTATGCATGCCTCGTTAGTGAAAGAAAAGAAGGTGGCTAGTAACATCTGTCATTTCCTCAAGTGAAGGATTCAAATATAAATGATCATATTCTGCCCCCTAGTGGTGGAAATGGTCTATAACCTGGTATGGACAGCCAGGATAGGGTTACTGGGCTGGCCTGGTGCCTCGTTCGCTCTGAGATGAAGATAACTATCTTCTCCTGATGGATAGCTCAGAGCTGGAATCTGTTATGTATATAAAGTACCACTTTATTTTCCTTTATATAAACGTGAGGTGTTTACATAGCGAATCAACAAATTACTTGTTGAAAGTGTGCAGAGGTCAAATCCCAGAAGACCAATTTCAGTCTAACATTAATTTACACTACCTTTTTCATCTATAGTGCAAAATCTAAATCATATTTACATTAAGATCAATGAAGTATAAATCATGTAAATGTATTGTCAGTTTTTTTCTTTTGGTAAGACATGAAAAATAATCAGGCTACATTAGCACTGGCAGGCTTAACGCCGACTGAAACCTGTCAAGCACTGACACGTGTACCTGACATTTCAGATTTAATTTGACTGGTAATCACACCCAGCTACTGTATCAGAGCATTTCACACTTCTGCAGAGAAGCTTCAGGTGCCAAGACAGTATCTAGACATAAAACTGTGCCCCTGAATCCTAACACCTCCAGTACCGTATGACGAGAGACACATAAAGCTACATTTCCCTCTAACTGTACGTTTTTCAGTCACAGTCACAATTCCTTCATGCCATGGATTGTCGACAACATCTGTCAAAAGTTCACCAAATTAAATGTTGTTAATATCATGTTCATGTGATGAAAATGTATTGGCACATGATGGCCTATGATATTTTGCTTGAATAAATAGTGGTTCAATTAAATACTTGGTTCGTGCATGCAGTCCTTTTACTTAAGGTTCCATTATGTTGCTAAGCTGTGTTTCTGATGAAAGTACATTTCTTACCAGTCTCTTCCAAAACATTGGTTTCACTGAAATAATCTTCAAAAAAACGACCTGTCAAAGAAAAAAAGTGTCTTCATTAGAAAAATATGCATATATTGTTTAACAGCAATACTGTACAGTATGTACTTTCAGTGTGTGTTTGATGTAATTTGTATTGCAGTGAAGTGCATTGTTTATCACAGTCATAACATGCTAAATAAGATGTACAGTACATTTGTCTAACTGCAATGAACTGTACAACTGTATGTTCTGTCAAAAAGAAAACTTTTAAGGCACATGCCAATATTATGCAATACAATTTCAAGTGACCTCAATCTAGCATCATGACACCTTTAGTGGGTTAGATTGTTGAAACTGATCCAGTACCACAGGAAAATGATCTTGCCCTTATTTCTCTTCCACTAATAGATTTCGGCAGATCCCAAAGTTCCTGGTAGATTCCACCTGATAACTAAAATATCTCATATCTGCAGCTGGCTGCTGAGTCGCTAATTCGGGACAGTGTACTCCCATTAAATCAATCCCAGGCGACTTCATTTAGAAGCTGCAAGAGCAGTCAGCTAAACCAGAAGAGAACACGTAAATGTTCTGGAATTTCATACTTTTTGGATTCAGTGTTTGTCAAGTGACAATTTAGCATTAACCAACACTGAGGGTGACAACATCTATGGGTGATTATCTCATAGTGACACTCCTGCCTATGAGTATGTGTGCTAGATTTATTTCATACACTATGAAACCGTGTATTAAAAGGTTTGCTAACCACACTTACTGTAACCACTTGCAAAACCACAGAGAATTATTATTTTCCCTTGTCTTAACTTGTTCACCAAGTTTAAACAACACCTTGTTCACCTTGGATCCATCTATAAAGTTTTCTTTATATAAAGAGTTATATTCTTGAAGTGAAAACTGGACATATTATAGCGGTATAGGCTCACTGGAAACAGCTGAGCTCTGAAAATTCTGCTAAACTATGACACGTTTTTTAATACTGTCTGACCTTGTGATGAGACGATAGCACTTCATTGACCGACGCATCCGATCAATGTGGCACCTCTTTGTCAGGGGTTTGGTCAGCGTAGAATTGCAGGTTGCCTGGAAGGATAATATGCTGTGCTACTAATTCAATGACAACGTCTACCCTTTTGATGTGATAAACGACAACAAATGTGTCCAAGACACAGCGTTGTGTTACGAATTGTGTTTAGGGTGCGTAAGGTGGTGGCATTGGTGACGTCCGTAGTTTATCAATAAATCGTCCTAAATGCATGTAATGTTACTTCTTACCTAGCGTATCTGTGTTACCAGTGGTGCTCCATGAAATGCCCAAGCAGTTGCTACAAATATTCCCTGCTGCATGACAACACTCGACATTGTGTGATAGTACATCGACTATAAGTCTATACGTGTGTAATAGATCGACGTGAAGTTTGAGACCTACCTCCTTAGCGCAGGAAACTGTAACAATTCACAAGTTAGTTATTACACTTGACACTGTTCGTTTTTCGTCCTCCATCCATTATACTGTCGCCATTTTGCTTAAAATTCTGCAGGTTGAACTATAATTCTGGGAGGGATGTTCGTAGTAGCGAGAGAACCGTGATTACGCCTGGGAAGCAGTACATCGACGGTGTCTTCGTCAACATTTGAAACACGGTGTTGAAATGTTTATTGAAAATGATTTCGCAAACAAATTTCCTTTATTATTAAATAACGGCGATAATATTTGTGATTAAGTTACTGCCCCCTACTCACAATATGGAGTATCCCTGGCAGACTGCAAAATTCTTGGGATAAGTTGCTGTACAGTTCAAGGAAGGTAAAGATGTGAGGTGACACTGAAGGTATCAACCATCCTGAAGGTGGAGTCAGTCATCCAGTTGGATTAAGAAGTTTGGGCTGAAGTTATACTGTAGTTTAGTACGTAAACAGCTGAGATTTGTAATACCTATACTCTGCAGTTGACTATTATAGTTCAGAAGGCTATTTCTCTTGTAACAGTTGACCCAGCTAGCAGGTTTATACACTGGATCAATATTGCCATGAGCTTTAGTGGAACACAAGGACTTTGGAAGGAATACAGTTAGTTATATTTTGTGGTGACTGTTTCTCCCATAGTATGCTTGCCAGGGTGCTAGGAACTGTGGGTACTGTAGGATACTATCTAGAATGTTCCATATTAATTTTTTACTGCAAAAAATGTGCTACTATTGTATCTTTAATGTTTCACTGTACTCACACAAGTACGCCAGACAGCTTTAAGCCTCATTTAAATTGTATAATGATCATAACTCTCTGATCATGCATTGTTGATGTTATTACATTATTAATTTGCCAAGCAGATGCCCTCAACCCCTTCTCGTTGTTGTTATGTATAAATAAACGGCAAATCTAATGTTTCCACAAGTAAACTATTCAACATTTTGGGAACCACGTGTCAGTCAGTGAATGTATTTTTATACACAAGTTTGTTTTCACGTTGGCACCATGCGCTGTAGACATATAATGAACGCTGATGATGATTTTGCAAACTAACATACGATTGTCAAGGGTTTGTTTACTGCGTTTGCCATCACCATGGATGTTTCTTTAAGGACAGGCTGACTTTCACTTGTAACTTTCTCTCCTTTTGGTATTTTGTGTGAAATTGCTGTCTGAGCTTCAATTACAGTTAAACATAACTGACTAAATCTTCTGCCATGAGCTATTATAAAGTAATACCCCCAAAATTTCTTGATTTATCCTCTTCTCCTTCACATTCTCTCAAGTCAGAACTGATTTAGAGAAACTAGGACATATCTAATCTGATAATGCTTAGTCATTTAAATGTTTATCAAAGGCGGCTTCAGAGTTCATAACAGTGCTATTGCATACTTTGCTTCCACAATTCACAGATTTCGTCTCTGATCCTTTGGTAGTCATGTGCTGGAGGGCACTGGGCAATGTGCCGATGAAAAACTCTACATGCAAGGTCAGACATCTCCAGACACAATATAATTTGTCATACAGTACAGGAGAATTCTGCACAGTCCTAAAACAAAAATATTGATAGTGTAGAAACACAGGAAAACAACATGGATAGAATGCAGAGGGTTTGGTGAGCACACAGTGTGCTGTTCGTGTAACCAAGTGGTTTTATAGGTCAAGATGTTTGAATTCACGATACCATCAAATATTTATTCGATAAAGCAAATGTTTATCACAAAATCTTTGTTTTCACCATGTTCATGGTGCCATTGAAATTGGGAACTACTATTATCAACAAGAAACAGCCAGTGGACATCAAACACATTATAAAATCCCTGCTACATCAGTTTAATATTTATAGTATAAGCAAAATATATCTTATTGAATTATTAAATGTGTTCAATGTGGATCATTCATATTTAATGCTGATATATTGAGAAAATATAATAACATGCATATTTGTCCATGAATATTTAGCTATGCTGCTCGACAACCGTTAGAGTCGAGTTCCCAAATGTTTATATTTTTTCTCTCTTCTACAGTGTTCGTGTCTTAGTAAAACCTATTATCATTACTGTGTGATGGAACTAAAGACAAAGCACTTCCAAAGAGTGTTATCTCTCTGTGTGAGATATAGGGATTGACATTAGGTCTCTGTTTTCGGAGCATGAAATAATTCTTTTAATGGCCTGCCAACTGCATGTTAAAAAGTTTGATTTTGGTCTGGAAAATGAGAGCACAAATCTCAAACGATTTATTATGCTGTTTGTTCCTCGCTCCACTAGTTATCATCTGCAATTTATTCCCTACCTTGGGGTACTGCAAGCCATTTTTCTCAATTTTCAGTGGCTCACTTTTTTCCTGATCCTGCTTGCTGCCGACTAAACTCCTGCCTCCAGCCATGGTGTTGGAACATCACAGAAAACTACATCATTATACTGAAGCCAGTTAACAACAGAGAGGCAGAGAACCAGTTTAAATCATGGGGCACAAGATAGAATACATAAGATTACTGAGATCACCGACTCACCGGAGGAAGTTTGCCTCCGAGGTTCTGTAGAGGCAGCATGCTGTGTTTCATCCAGTATCTCTCTCTGGGACTGTAGAAGTCACTAATGAAAGCAGTTTCAGGCTCCCACTTCAAGTCAAGGTCACTTTTTTCACTACCTGTCTGCAGGACTTGCGGCCCAAATGTGAATTTATTTGGCATTCCCGTTTGGTATCAACCTGTTTTCGTGTGTTTGATTATGCCTTGATACATTTAGAAGGCCAAACAGTTCACACAGCTCTGGTCAGGCAGCTATTAAAGATCATCTGACATGTCCATAACAGAATGACCTGGGGTGCTTGTTTCACTGCGCAAAATCGTACGAAAAATTATCTTAGGTTATGGGCCTCCTCATCATGTTCATGATTCATAGTTTCCCTGAGTGAAGACTTGTGGAGCTGTACTCCTAATATCCATGGTTATGGCTGCACAAATTACTTTTAACAGGTACCTTGAATTGATCAAGTATGAATCTAGTTCAAACCCATGTAGGGAAACATGGGAAATTATTTGGAACTATATTTTGTTAAAGCCTTTGCCTTTTTCTGTCTGCAGTCGGTAAAACTTCCACTAGATGGCAGATGGTAGCTTCCTGTACCTCTTTGAAGTGCTCCATTTGAAATTATACTTATTAGCCACCATTACATCAGTGCTTCAAAATTATATTTTAGTATGTAAAACGATTTTTAAATGCATATTATATGCTGTTTTAATCCTTAATATCGGTAAATATGCCATATTAGACGCTTGAATATTCTTGTGAGATTACCAGTTATTCCTTGCCTGTGTGCTTATTGAGGGATTCTGCATTATCAAATATTAATTCTTCTAAACTTGCTCTTTTAAGAAGACTTCTTTGATGTGGATGTAATTTCTTACTGCCTAAGCAGAACTCAGACTGGTATCCGTTGGAAACGAGTCCAGGGGCCATAATTCATTGATGAGCCATGTGGAGTGCAGTTTTTCACGTATTTATGGTTTAATGCAGAAACCTTTCAGCAGCTGTTCTTGTAGATAGTAATAGTATGGCAGTGTCGAGTTCTGCTCATCTCCCTTACACCTGTTCACTCCTGTTGTAACTGTCAGTTAATGGTGTCCTGTACTGTTTTTTGTCTGTCAAATAAGATACGGATTTGTGATTTTCAACAACGTTCTACAGCAGTTACAATCTAGATACGGGGAAACCGTTCTCTCCTTATACTCAGTTGCAGTATGCAGTGTCTAGTTTGTTGTAAATGGACAATATATTAAAAAGAATGAGCCTAGAACAGAGTGTTAGTCTTGATTTCACTGGTATGGTGTGGTAGAAGAAAATTGGGGAGACAATTACAGCAAAAAAAAGTTTATGAAAAAAAAAAGGTTATCCCACCAATTAAATATTTATCTTGAACAATGTTGCAATGTTGACCCTATGCAGTTTGGGAATTGATCTCTCTGTATTCAAGTTAAAGCAAGAAAGATTGAAGTAAATTGGAAAGGCGAAGCCATCTCTGAGTGCTCATCTATCTCTTTCATCATCTCTTTGCTTGACTTCAGGGTCTGAATGCTGATAGACATGGGCAGACCATGAACATGTAACACTGACTGATTAGTTTTGTACACTTGAGACAGAGGCCGCTTTTGAGTCTGCCGTGATATTTGTAATTTTTTTCACTAGATATCTGAGGAAGAGAAATAAACAGAATACTTTAAATATCACCAATGTGTTTGTTCTTTCCAAAAGAGAAATATCTTGTG
The DNA here is from genome assembly GCF_021917145.1 of Hypomesus transpacificus. Taxonomy (NCBI): domain Eukaryota; kingdom Metazoa; phylum Chordata; class Actinopteri; order Osmeriformes; family Osmeridae; genus Hypomesus; species Hypomesus transpacificus. Next base: position 8,574,034 of record NC_061085.1, read on the forward strand.
ATTCCAGTTTTGGGAGGTTTCTATATTGGGGCTCGTGTTAGATGTAGAATGTACCCTCTCGTTATTTCAATAAGCCAATTTTGCCTCCCGTGCAACGTCTTTAAAGAGAATAACAGATGACCCTACGCTGTTTCCAAGTTAACGCAGTATTACAAAAGATTCTGGTGGATGCTGAACCAGTGATGATTCAGTGGGACCCGCCAGAGTTGTTTACTACACCAGGGGCAGATCTAGTGGGGGTTTTGCCCATCAATGTAAATTGAGTCCTTTGGTAGACTGTGAAATCTTGGAGTAAGTAGTTACAACTTCTGATTCATGTTTTGTTCAAAGTTTTTTTCAGCTTAAATATCCTCACAAATTCTCAGCCGAAAGGATGACTGACTGACAGCCCTAACAAGGTTCTCTATCTTCTCTAAAGTTAAATTAGACTATTGCACCAACTGAATGTAGCTTTCAGTAGCTTTTGGAAGTCACGAGAGGGCCACCATGGGGTATTGTCAGAGTGGATTTTATGCAGTCTCTGCAAGCTTATTTGACTTGATAATGACAGCATACATTCTACAGTATCCTTGACTACATTTGTTAACTTGCACAGACTAGAATAACAACCCCCAAAAACTCATGTATGGAGTTATTCAACCCGTAGGCTTATAACATCAGTAATCAGTGGGGGGCTTTAATAAAATAAGAAATTTGACAAGGTGCAATTTATTGTTACCATTTGCATGTGAAAGATGTTTAACAATGAACTGTTGGTTCCATACCGCACATCATAAAAATACATTGACCTTGTTTATAAGATATATCCTATGTGGAGGTCAGAGAACCATTGTTAGGATTTACTGTCAAACCCAACAGTTTCTGACAGTTCTGGTGACGCATAAACCAGGCCAAATTGTTTTTGTAGTAGTGTAGCAGAATACTTCGTATTCCTCTGGCTTCAGGCCCTTGCGTCTCATCCAACACTTTGGCATGGCCAGTGAAGACCCTGGGCCAAGCAACTTCCTGTACAACCAGCTGCAGTAGTAAATGTGCTCACATACTCAGGACGGTACTGAGCTGCTATGGAATGCAGACTTTGGCTGATGGATGCAGTCTGCTCTCCCCCACCAACGCGTCTCCCCTCCACCGGTTGTGTAGTCTATGCTCGAGAGGTTCAGTTAAGTTCAAATGTTGTGTACGGCACGTTTGATTTTTGTACGTTTTGCAGGTGTACCCGAGAGCACCGACAACGAAGGTTTTTCTGCAGAAATCTCAAACGATTCAACCTGTCATTGTGTCACCTTCTGTTAACATCCTCAAGTCCTCATTTTAAACACTGAAAACGACAGGCCCCACCTGTAACTACAGGCCCCACCTGTACCCTACAATTCACTTTGAAGACAGCAAAGAAGAACTCTGTTTCTGCTGGGGGACGCAGGCCAACAGAAATTAGTACTGAAAGGTATAAAGTATGTACTCTGTAAGGTATAAAGTATGTAGTCTGTAAGGTATAAAGTATGTAGTCTGTAAGGTATAAAGTATGTAGTCTGTAAGGTATAAAGTATGTAGTCTCTAAGGTATAAAGTATGTACTCTGTAAGGTATAAAGTATGTAGTCTGTAAGGTATAAAGTATGTAGTCTCTAAGGTATAAAGTATGTACTCTGTAAGGTATAAAGTATGTAGTCTGTAAGGTATAAAGTATGTACTCTGTAAGGTATAAAGTATGTACTCTGTACGGTATAAAGTATGTAGTCTGTAAGGTATAAAGTATGTAGTCTGTAAGGTATAAAGTATGTAGTCTCTAAGGTATAAAGTATGTACTCTGTAAGGTATAAAGTATGTAGTCTGTAAGGTATAAAGTATGTAGTCTGTAAGGTATAAAGTATGTAGTTTGTAAGGTATAAAGTATGTAGTCTGTAAGGTATAAAGTATGTAGTCTGTAAGGTATAAAGTATGTAGTCTGTAAGGTATAAAGTATGTAGTCTGTAAGGTATAAAGTATGTAGTCTGTAAGGTATAAAGTATGTAGTCTCTAAGGTATAAAGTATGTAGTCTGTAAGGTATAAAGTATGTAGTCTGTAAGGTATAAAGTATGTAGTTTGTAAGGTATAAAGTATGTAGTCTCTAAGGTATAAAGTATGTACTCTGTAAGGTATAAAGTATGTAGTCTGTAAGGTATAAAGTATGTAGTCTGTAAGGTATAAAGTATGTAGTCTGTAAGGTATAAAGTATGTAGTCTGTAAGGTATAAAGTATGTACTCTGTAAGGTATAAAGTATGTAGTCTGTAAGGTATAAAGTATGTAGTCTGTAAGGTATAAAGTATGTAGTCTGTAAGGTATAAAGTATGTAGTCTGTAAAGTATAAAGTATGTAGTCTGTAAGGTATAAAGTATGTAGTCTTTAAGGTATAAAGTATGTAGTCTGTAAGGTATAAAGTATGTAGTCTCTAAGGTATAAAGTATGTAGTCTGTAAGGTATAAAGTATGTAGTCTGTAAGGTATAAAGTATGTAGTCTCTAAGGTATAAAGTATGTAGTCTGTAAGGTATAAAGTATGTAGTCTGTAAGGTATAAAGTATGTAGTCTCTAAGGTATAAAGTATGTAGTCTGTAAGGTATAAAGTATGTAGTCTGTAAGGTATAAAGAATGGCCCTGTGGATTCCAGAGTTAGCCCCAGAGGGATGTCACCTTCAGGGCCCCACTATGAGCCCCTTCTCCACAAAACACCCTGTCCAGAGCTTGGCTTTGTTTACAACACCCCCCCCCCCGACCCCGTCCTTCAGAGACAGATGCAGAGAGAAGGAGAAATGGAGAGACTGATATTTTGGTGATGTTTATGCAGACTAAACACACTGAAGTCCAGCACCACACACTGTAAAAGTATAACAGAGTCCTGACACATTCCGTGTGATAGCGTTGATTCATTTGTGCCGTTGGAGAGATTTTAAAGCATTAAAGTATGAGATGGATAGATAACCACCCTATCCAGTGTCATACTGTATTATTTAATCGTATAATTGATCAAATAATTGCAAAGATTATCTGGCACACTTGCTTTATTTCCTTCCTGTATGGGTAGTGGTTTGACTGTTTGTACTGTGTTTCACCACCAGAGAGCGCTGCAGTTAGAGAAATCTTCACACGCGGCCTGGTAAAATAAGAGAAGAACTGATATCTGGATACCTTGATTTGGGACACCATATAAGGTTTGTTTGTGTTCTGTGCTTGTGATTAAGTTATGCAACACATCAAATTCTAAATCAGAATCAACACACTTTAATCATTGCTGATGTATCGAAGTCCACTGTTTTTGGGAAACAATCCTTTGCCATTTCATGATTAAATATTTGCTCTCAGCAAATACAACAAAAGGACATTAAATAATATTCCTTAGGCATATTTGTGCTTCCATCTCAAAACACAACTCCTTCCCTCATTGATTATGCCTCAGAACCTCCCCCACCCAAACCTTCTCCAAACACCAAATATTACAAGCGGTGAGCTCAGCTTCAGGTTGCGCAACCCTAACCTGGCCGAGTTCCAAAGCAAACCTTGGCTTTTTGCAGTGTGCGACCACAGATCCTGACGGTGCCAATAAACACATCTCAGGTGGCGGTGGAAAGTGCAACGTGCCATCCGAAATCACGGTTGCTGCTTCCTCACGGAACAAGGTCTGGCTACTTGGTGTCCTTACTGCGTCATTCACTAGGACGGCCAGCAAAGTGGCCTGTGAGTTACTGTCGCTGTTGCAGCGACGCACCTTCGCTGTGTCACATCATTTGATCGAATGGCCTACTTACAAGTGGTTTCTATGGAGGGATGGCACCGGCTTGATAAAGCATGTCGGATCGACCGTCGTCGACCAAGTTCAGAATGCGGGCGTCACAGTGACCTGGGTTGACTGTCCTTCTCTGCTAAGGCTCTGCTCTTCGGGCCCAGACGTCTGGACTCAAACCAGGCAGTTTAACAGTCCCTCGTAAAGGCCCATGAATGACTCTGCGTCTCGGACGCAACGCAAGCGGGACCTGGAGCGCCCGCATGAGGACGTCCTGGGGAGACGGTGGAGAGACCCGCCCCCCCAGGGGCCTCGTCTCCACACGCTGCGCTCCGTCATGTCCGCCAAGCCGTCTGGACACATCTGTCTGCAAGTTGTTCCTTTACTTTCTTTCTTTTTTCTTCTTCTTTTTTTTATGAATGTCCTTTGCATTACTTTTGCGGTGGAGCATCTGCAGTTCTCTCTCTCTCTCTCGCCCTCCTCTCTCTTTTTATTTCTCCTACTGTAGTTATTCTTCCTGTCTCTCTCTCTCTGCTCACTGGGCTTACGCCAGACGACCATCCCTCCCCGGGTCACTGCTGGTTCAGCTGCTCCGCTGGGAACAGCAGGTGGGCCCAGTAAAGCAGGTACACTGGAGCTGGAAGAACTGGACCAGGAGAGACTGGAGAGAGCCATGAAGTCAAGTTCAAGTATAGAGTCTTTTATTATCAGATGCACAGAACAACACAGGGTCAGACTGGGCACTGAAATTCTCAGGACAAGACAACGCAAAGCAACCTGGCATAACAGCATATAAGTACACAGAACATAAATTACATCTATGATAAGCTCAAATATAGTAAACCTCCTAATATACAAATAATATACAATATTCCATACAGTATACTAAACCTCTAAATACACATAATACACACAACAACCTATACTAACCTTGTAAACCTATACTAACTTAAGACAAGTGAAGTACAATGGTGCAATATTGCTGATAGTGCAACCAGTTGAATAGGAACTCTTCTGATTTTCACAGGTCATAAGGGACATCAAAGGGACCACAGAGCGAAAACAAATCCAAGTTTACACGCAGTCCTTGAAGAACTAAGGGAAATTCGAAAGCGATTCAATTTCCAGCCGGACAGTTTCCCATGTCAAAGGAACATTAAGCAATTGACGGGATTGGATGAAACCTCTTTAAGATTACCTAAGATCACAGTGTTCACTTGGGGAGTGATCTGAGGCACTATTAAGCCATTTCCTGTGTGAGGGGAGTGAGAAAGTTGAGGAGTGAATGTTGGGACACAAGTGACTGTTAACGCTGCTGCAGAAGACAGCTGCTCCCACGGCTCAGAAGACTCCTTCAAACAACGATCCCAACTCTGTTAATGAAGAAGTTATGTTGAAAGTACTCACAGCTCAACCAAAAAAAAACTGTGTTTCATCATACTCTATCGATGGTTTAATCTACAAGGAATGCACTGATAAAAAATTATGAAAGGTTTGTGAATACAACAGATCTAAAGGTTAATTGGCAGCCAAATCCGGTTTGAAAGAAAGTTGGAGAAAAAGACCTTTCTGGGAACTAACAGTGTAATTGTCAGTTGTGGCAAATTTAATGGGCACAGTACTGTTTATATGATGGAGAGACGGCTTTGTGTGAAGGCACCGCAGTTTGAATCAGCACAGAGTTTCAATGTTAATGACGGCCTGTGTAATTGCATTAGGCCCCATGAATGGGGGGGGGGGGGGGTTTGGTTGAGCCTAGCAGCCACACTGCCCACACTGCAGTGTCATTAACTATTCCGTTTACAGCTGGTCACTCCTCCACTCTGAGTTTATCATGAGAGAGAAACTCACTTTGGATCAACATGCAGACAGTAACAGCACAATGGCGTTAGTAAGCAAGCAAGCAAACTTGTTAAAAAGTCCAAATATTAAATTTTCACCTTGTTTTTCTGTTACGTAAAATTCATGTAATCTCTTATATACTGTAAACACAAACTACAGAGCTATGCTATGAATACAAATAGAATCCTTCTTTCTTTTAAGTCCTTGGAATGGGGAAAAACTGGCCAAAATTGTTTTTTTGCTTTGAGCTAACCACCTGTGAACCATGCAACTAAATATAACATCAAGAACGGGTACAAATTGCATCATTATCTAAACTCGGAATCTACAAAGTACTTTTTCAAAGTACAAAGAACAAAAGTACTTGGCCTGGTCTCCAGAATTTGAAAGCAGCAGTTACACAGCTCATTGCCCCCCGCCCCCCACTTTGACTATGAAGCCGTCATCTCTTTACAACACCTAAAAGACTGAGCTTCAGGCGCAAATATTTTTCTTCTTCTCAAAACAAAGTTAGACTGACACAGAAGACAGCCATCCGCAGTGTACTTACAAAACCTGACCAGTTCATAATCAAAAGAGATTTACAGCAGGAGTGAGCCTGGCCATCTTCTGGTGCCAAACATGTATTGTTCTACAAAGTTTCCATGGCTACGCCCTCCAGACAACCGTTGTCAGGGGAGAGGATGCTGAGGCCGGAGTGAAGGACGCCTGCTGAATGTTTGATACTCTGCATGAAAGAAGCTTTGCTTAGCAACTGTGGGCAGCTGACCATCAGAGCAGTGTGGCAGGGGTGAGCAGCAGTAATGGCGTGGACCGGTCCTGTTCCAGGACTACCCCGAGCCCTCAATCTGAGAATGGAGCTATAGAAGACCTCTCAACTCAAAGCACATCTCTATGTCATGACAGACACAAGGAGAGAGAGAGAGAGAGAGGGAGGGAGGGAGGGTGAAGGAGAGGGAAAGAGCACGAGAGAGAGAAAAGAGAGAGCGAAAGAAAGAAAGAAAGAGAAAGAAAGAAACAAAGAAAATCTCAGGACAAGAGGCCCATAGCAGCTGTTCTCTGTGTCTTGCTTTAGACCCCAAACAGTTTGATTAGCATTTGAAAATGTACATTATCCTCGGTTTTTATCTGCAGCCTGTAAAGATGTATCCACATGCAGGTCACATGTGATGTGAGGAGCAACAAACCAAATATAACAAAGAGCCAACTGACTGATTAGGATGCATGTCATTTTGCTTGTGTTTTTGGTTTGGGTATAAAGGTTTCATGTTGAAGAACGAGAAAGGGCCCTGTAATCAATCTCTTCTGTGCAGCACCAATAAGTAGATTGGGACATACTTGAAGTCATGCGAAATTTTGTTTGTAGTTGTAATTAAACTCTTTGAAGCTCGAGCTAGATAAAAAAAGTATTGTGGTCGTGTTCTAAAGAACACAGAGTGCTGAGATTCTAGAGTGCATGAGGAGCAGGAAAATAATATCTCTCCTGGAGAAGGAAATATACCAGGCCAACTTTACATACCCAAACATATTATTATCATGATGCTAGTGGGAGGGGGAAATTATATTTGTGAAATCAGCTTAGTGAAAAGAAACCATGTGAAATTGTTACTATTTGGTTTTACTATTTGTTAGCCACTGGGGTGACACATGGTGAGTGAGAACTTAACCAGAACAGCATTACAAACCTGTTGATGGAAGATGGAGAAAACAGCTGTGGAAGACATTAGTAAGCACCGTCTCCTCGTCTAGTAACACTCACTGCTGCCCAGTAAGACCAGGGCACTGATCGACACAACCACGTCTGATTTATACCAACGCTGAGGTGTTAGCGCGCCAGTAAATTCCCCTTATTATTGGAAACGCGGCACAAACGAAATGCATCTGTTTAGGTTGATCGAACGACTTGGTCGAACGAGGCCGAACGACTTGGTCGAACGAGGCCGAACGACTTGGTCGAACGAGGCCGAACGACTTGGTCGAACGAGGCCGAACGACTTGTTGTAATACGACTACAAGCAACATCTGCAGGGGAGTCCTCAAGGGCCGAAGAAGAATGCCTGGCATTTTCATGGGTTTTAATTCTTTAATCCAATTTATGTGACATTTCCATCACTTGGGAAGTTGTTCATTTTGTAGGGAAAAATTGGCAGGCTGGCTCCTAACCCTGTAAACAAGCAGCCATCGCAATAGCCCATTTAATTTTTACAGGTTATAAGTTATCACAAGTTATCCCACTATCCCTGTAGAGGTTCATACATTGTCAGTAAAAATGACCGATTTGCTCCACAGCTGCGCTACACCAGAGTATACACCCTGAAAACGAGCAAAAAACCCTAGACAGGGACCATTAACCTAAACAAGAGAGTCCCTTTGAATAAATTGTTTGTGTCGTAAGTAACCCCGAGTGTTGTTACTACGATGACCATGTAGGGTGAAAACCCTGCACTGGGCAGAAGACGGCGGCTGAAGCGGCGGGCCCCAAGGACGACTGTTTACACTGCGGCTATCAGGACAATACGACTATTTTTTTATTTTTTATCTTCAGAGGATCTTTCTGCCGACACTTAGCATGTCTGCCCTCTCCGTTTTTGGCAGCTTCTGGAGCAATAGGAGCAGATGCCTCAGCAGGAGTCCCCTCCTATCTGGAGACACACAGGGCCTGTACTGTGTAACCTTGGGCCCCCCCCATAGAATTGGGTGTTTATGTAATTCTAGCATGGCACATCTTTAGGACATTATTGATCTAATAGAACTGACCAGAGAGTCCAGCTCCCCTGTCGGACTGTGTAAACGAATGCAGATTCCGTCTCTTGGCTCTCCAATAACAGAAAAGGGTTGTTTCAACATTCAGCTAATGATATTGCCATGGTGTGTTATTCATGACAAATCCCTGGCCAGTCTGAATGTGTGTATTCCAGACAGACAGACAGACTGACTGACTGACAGAGAAATAGACAGAGAGACCGATAGAAGGAGAGGAGGAGTGGAAGAATGAGACAGTAACAGTTGCCAGGGCTGACCTACGCAAGGAACAGTCTGTTATTGAGATTGAGTGAGGAGATGAAGGGTCTTCAGGGAGGCTGTGCGGTAACGCGTCTGCGGAATTCAACCGTTCAGCCAACTGCAGCCCCTTAATCACGCAACCCATTTATGTTAATGCACCCAGACCACAAATACCATCTGCAAAAACACCTCCGCCAGGAATAAGCCAAATGTGTTTGTTTTTTTTCAATGTTTTTACATAGACCCAATAGTTATGTCAGAACAGCTCTCCTTCTCTAATGGTTTTTTAACTCGAGGAGCGATGTGCTACTGAGGACAGCATATGTGACCTGTGTGATGACCTCCCGTCAGGCCTCACGAGCCCCTGATGACACCCGATACCGCACAAGGACAGGGCAGACAGTAACAAATCCATCAAAACAATTTGGGATGTGTTTTTGAAAGGGCTACAGACCACAGGATGTCTTGTTCCGAAGTGTGCAGGAACACGCTGAAACCGCTGCAGGGGACAGTATAAAACGCAGACCACAGGCTTGACTGAAGACACACATGGCTGTCATTTGACAAGCCTGAGTTCCTATCAACAAAGACACCTTGTGTTCCCCACGGGCATTCATCTCCTGACACACACACAACCAAGAGGTGGGTGAAAAAAAGAAGAAAAAAAAAAGAAAAAAGCTGCTCCTTATGGCACATGCATGATAGCCTTTACGTGCAAACATTTCTCAAATTTTTTGCTTTGAACTGTACACGGCCTCAAGTCCCTCAGGAGGCTATGCAAATACACAACGATCTGACCCGACACCCCCACCTCCAACCTCTCACTGCTCAAAGCGTGGGACAGAAGAGAGGGTTTGAATGCAGGGTGTGAGGGCCCGTGATAGGTGGTGTTGTGGTGTGGGGCGCTGGGGTGACAGGTAGGTCCATTTCTTCTAATATTTGAACATGATTATCCAAGGAGAAAGAACCAGGAACAAGACCACCTTGACCATAGTGAAAGGAAAGGAAACATTTACATTTAGTCATTTAGCAGACGCTCTTATCCAGAGCGACTTACAGTAAGTACAGGGACATTCCCCCCCGAGGCAAGTAGGGTGAAGTGCCTTGCCCAAGGACACAACTTCATTTGGCACGATGGGGAATCGATCCGGCAACCTTCTGATTACAAGCCCGACTCCCTCACCACTCAGCCATCTGACTCCCCAAAACAGCACAGCATAATCTGCAGCACACCAAAGTTCTGAAACCAGAGAGGACGTCATAAAAACACGAAATGAATGCATATGGACATTCGCTTTTCTATCGTTTAAAATACTTCACCTCACCGCAAGTTTTGCCCTCCTCTAGATGTGATTTCCTGTCCAAGGGGCCCGAGGACCTGCAGTGTGCTTGCACGTTTCCACCCTACATTTCTACCCTTCCCCTAAACTACAGGTCTGTTATAGCCACCTTTCCAGAGGTGCCCCGGGGCCTGCGGACATCATTTCAGCACTCAGAGCACACCCCACACATCTGTTTCCTAGCTGACAGCTTTCAGTGATCAACTTGGGCTTCCCTTTCGACCAATCGGAGCGAAGGTGTGCATTGGATGTGATTATTGGTTGAGGGCACAGACATCTGGTTGTGTTTAGGGCCCTGCAAGTGGAGTCAGAGTTATTTAGCTTGGTTGCTGTGCAGCGTACTGCTCCAGAGGCCCTGGCAAGGACACTTTTGGAGAGCCAGGGCCCAGAGTGGAATAACAAATGTTAATAAAGTGTGGCTTTGCTGTCTCAGAACATCTGCAGCGTGTCTCTGGCTGGTTCTGGCAGTCGGGGCGGCTGTGTTTACAGCCCCATGCCATCCTCCAGGAACACGTTTATTATTCAGCCGAGCGCCGCGCACAGAATTAGATTCAACTGTTTTGATGAGGACAGGTACTTGAAGACAGAAGAATGGGTTTCAAATGTCAGCTAATCGCTTTATATTTATCATAGTGAAGCACAGTAATTTAAACCGTTTCTTTTTTTTAAATTATATTATGTAAGCGTTTTATGAAAATCAGGACTGCCTATAATTGTAGTCATTATTGTTCATAACTTCTTTAACAACAGTGGTGTAGTGGTAAAATTAGAGGTGGGTAAACTATGAATTTTATTATGTATTTATTTACAGGGTCGTCAAGTTTGGAGTGAGATTCCCATAGATTCCCCCCCCCTCCCTTTTGCATGGTTAAGCATAGAGACAAGGACACAGTAGCATGATTATACAAGTACATCATCAAAATAATTTCAAGTGGCCACATTCTCCAAACCAGCTACCCCTCACTACAGCATCTCTCATTTTGGATGTCATCTGCTTAAAAGATGCATGTTTGCTTTGGTCCGAAGCCAAATGATCATTACAAAGTTCCTATCAATGAAAATAAACAGCAGCGTCCCAACTCTGCCTGCCAGATTGCCTATAATTTCCTTGTGTCTCATAATTCGCACATAAGAAAACAAAGCACTCCTTCAAATGTTTGTTGACTGCATTTCCATACTGCTTGCCGCATGAATGGAAGCAGTAATTTCTTTGAGGGAAAATATGTTTGTGGAATAGTACTCTGTGCTATGAAGACTGACCCCAGCCTACAGTGATGGATTATGGGTAATCTTGGCATGGCACATCCATGACCCAACTCTACCATTGCCACATTCATCTTGGCGCCTGCAATCCTCCATTTGATAAGCACATTTATAAACAACTTCTTGAGATAAGACTAGCTATCCAAATAAAGAATCATACTGGTTGGCGACAAGGAGGAATGAATACAGTTTTTTGGAATTTGATGTTGTTCTGAAAAACAGTTTCTGTGTTGTTGCTGTGTGTGTCTATGTGTGTGTGTATATGTGTGTGGTGTGGGGGGGGGCTAGAGTTTGGTAAGAGTGTGGTTGTGATTGAGCCTTTACTCTATTACGAACACTGTGATTTTGGGCCTATAGATTTTTTCTTTTTGGATACACTCCAGCCTTTCCAGCTATAAAAGTCAAATCCTCCAACCTCTCAAGCAAATATACACACGGCACCAATGTGCCACAATCAAAACACAGTTTGCAATTCAGCAAAATGAATCTACTTTATGGATACTGGCAGAAATCTCAAATGTGCTAATCTTTTTTTTTTGTGTGGACCAAGGGGCCAGCTGTGCTGTGAAGCTAAACTTGGGTCCTCCACCCAGCCAGTCGGGGCGGCAGTTTCAGTGTGGGCCACACGAGTTGATGAGTCCAAGCTGTCGTGTACATAGTCATCTTCAGACAATCCACATCAGATAGCACAACTGTCCTTCCGTTTGTGCGTAGAAAATGCCAGAGAATCTGCTTCCCAACGTCAACAAGAACAGGGGCAAGCTGTTGTTGTTGTCCTCAACATCTTACTTTTAACACCCAGAGAGGTGATCCTCAAAGAGACTCAACCTAACAACTCCTTTTTCGCTGATTTGCTTGAATCATCTCCAATTCCCCTTGCTTAACACAACCGCAGTCTAACTTAACGAGGAATTGCAGTTTAATATCATTTGGTTATATTCAGTTATGTGCCTAGGGCCCACAACCAACCCTGGAGGTTAATCTTGTGGGATAGCCACAGAGCTATCCAAATGGTCTGTTGCACAACCACGCTGATATCAAGGGCTTTCTCAACACATCCGTTTGATGTTTGTGCAGCACCGCCACTAGAGAGCCACACGTCACATGACATGTCACGTGTCAAGACATGACCCTGCTGTTCCGACAGCGCGGTCCAACAGTCCTGCGGATCACATGCGCTCGGGGACTGGCTGTAAAACTGGACGAGGCTCTCCGTGCTGAGGTGTCGAAGACCATTCTTCTTGGCCATCTCCCCTTTCGTGAATGTTGCAAGCAAATCCCAAAACACGTCTCACTAGACCTACTTAAGTCAAGTCAGGGAGTCAGGTGGCTGAGCGGTGAGGGAGTTGGGCTAGTAATCTGAAGGTTGCCAGTTCGATTCCCGGTCGGTGCACATGACGTTGTGTCCTTGGGTAAGGCACTTCACCCTACTTGCCTCTGTCCCTGTACTTACTGTAAGACGCTCTGGATAAGAGCGTCTGCTAAGTGACTAAATGTAAATGTACTTAGAATAATGATTTTTAGGATACAAAGGGTTGGGCCCGAATATAACAGACCACCCCAGTGTCGGTGTTACATGCCCAGTGAACACCAGAATCCATTCTTTATCCTGTTGTCCATCTGCATTAAATTTCCCTCTCAATTGTACACGCTCACAAGCTCATACTCAAGGTCCTTATAAGTCTTGTCCTTTAAATAACACAGTCCAGTTGTTTGCCAAGTGAACCCGAGGTACTTTGTAATCTGTTATCTTCTGTCTGTTGATGTCACACAATTAGAAGCCAATGCAATGTTTGACTGAATGCATTGGGTTTTGATTTCAGATAACAAAAAAGCCAATGTATCTTCAACTGGACAAGAACAAGTGTTGGATAGATCATAATCGAAACATCATCTCATCTCCTGGCAGCGAATCTGAGGAGGGATGTGAAGAACAGGATTATAAACAAATCCGGCAAATGAGTCATTAATTGGACGCCCGTCCCAGAATGAGAGATACCTTCTGGTCAGGCTCATGGGGTCGTTTACAGATCACTTTATACAAAGAAAGAACCTTGATGTTGACAGGAACACAAACAAGCAGAGTGACATCATAAGGGGTCGACAGGGCCCCCTGCACCTCAGTGATCATTTGGGTTGGGGAGGTGTGGAATAGGTCAACATGTCGTAATGAGAACTCAAGTCTTACTCACCCAAGGCCTCTATCAGACCCTGTATGATATCATACTGAAGTCTTACCGGCCTCCTAGGAGCTCCAATCAAAGGGGAGGATTGGGCATCTTAGCCTGAGGGGAGCATGGGTCTTGTCTGTTTGTGTGTGTGTTCAGCAGATGTGTGTGTGTGTGTGCGTGCAGACAGTGTGTGTGTGTGTGTGAGCATGTACAGTATGTGTCTGTGTGTGAGTGTGTGTGTGTCTGTGTGGGAGTGTGTGTGTGTGTGTATCGAGGTGCACACGACTACACTCCGCGTCTCCCTCACATCTCCTCCCCAGAACACCACATGGTCTGCATCATGTCATGATCTCACCCCAGGGAGTGCTTGTGACCTAATCGTACCTGTGCCAAACCCAACACATTATTACCACAACAGACTGTTCTTTAACAAAGCTTCCAGGTCTAGAGATTCCTCTACAATATTTTTTAACGTGTAGCTTAGCACTATAACATTCAAAACAGAACAATACATAATTATTGTTATAACTGTTGGCCAAATCCCTTACGTTATAGCAATGACATCACTGCTATAAAATAATACAAGCAAACAACAAATAATAGGAAAATGATGGTAAGAAGTAGATCAAGAGACTGATGTGAATGTTGATCTATAACAATTTATTGAGCATAAAAGTATACAAATATCATGCATCGTATTTACAGCAAATCTTTTAGAAAAAGTTGACAAAGTTGGCAAAACCGACTGGTTGAAGTGTACTGAGATAAGGTCAATACAATTTTTGGTTGTTTCATGATTGCTCAATCTAGATACAAAGGTAGCATAAAAAAGCATAGACACGTAGCTTTAGAGCCTAATCAACTCTCCACCTCTCTCCACCACTCTCTCTTTCAACAGAACTCATACATGTACACACAAACACACATTCACATTTGTATACTATCCACACAAACATACAGAACACGAACAAACACACACACACAAACGTTTACAGACAACAGTGAGGTAGACAAAAGTTCAGAAAATAAACCCAAAGAAATACAATCTATTTTTAAGGCTCTTGTTGAGGAGGTCTACAGTATGGATTTCTGATTCCAATAAAGCAGTTTTCTCCAACATATCCTCAGCTACTGAGAGACTAGTGTGTGAAGTGAGGCTTGTGTTTGAAGAAAGATCCCTATTACAAACACTCAAATGAAGCCTCACAGAGGAGGGAAATGTATGGATGAATGTGAAATAACCTATAAGCGAAACCACTAACCCATAGGAATGCAGAAAAAAAGAGAAAATAATTGAATCCACAAATGTCCACTGATGAGCGGTAACTTTTACTCCCACGTAAAAGGCATTTTAAACAATCCTTTAGAAAACATGTACTGTAACAACCACAAGTAATATGCTAAATGAGCTTAATCAGTATCACACTGAAGTAACACCATCATATATGCAAATTTCTTATTGGAATCTATCATGTTATCATTACATATTAAAGATATATTACTTTCAATTTCATTTAATATAATCTTCTAATTTAGGGTAATTGTTGGGCTTGGGAGATGTCAGAATCAAAACTTTACATATAAAGGTAATTGCTAATATTTATTTCTAAGCAAAAGGTTATATGTACATTTATGAAAAATAAAAAGTAGCGCATACAAAATTCACAGTACAGGGAGACTAAAGTTTGACTCTTGGTAAATATATTCAAAATATAATTTTATAGACAAATAATATATTTATACTCTGTTTTTCACTTTTTGAGTGTCTATCTATTGTATACATGTTTACATAAAACAAACACAATAATATAAAAGCTTTGAGATTACATACATTCTGTTTTGCAACCAGTATTTACACAAGTTTCTGAATAAAGTTTGTCTACTGTACTGAATGTAATTTTCTTTTGAAATACCTATTCCTTGAATTCATTAAAAACAGTCCCTTTCTTCCTTTCATAAAACAAACTTTAAAATTCAAGGATATCTAAACATTTAGATTTAACATATAAATTGATACCTACAGTACCCAAACATGTACATTTAAACCTTTTTGAACACGCTCATGTAAACCTATCCATATAAGTCTAAACATGTGGGTGATTGATACACGTCTGCTACGGCACAACAAGGAACATTCATTAATTTGACGATGGGATGAACGTCACACAAAACTGCTCACTTTAAATGAAAATCCTGAAAGTTAGGTTGACTCAAATGGTTTGGTTGAAATTGCCTGAAATTGGAAAGGCTCTAATTAAGTTCAACAGACTATTTGCGTAAACGTAACTTTTAAGATTTTACAATGTAGGCTACTTGTCTCACTCGACACTTTCAATTTCTTCTTAAAACAAGGACATCAAAATATGTTTCAAGCAATGAGAAAAGGAATGTAGTAGAGACATGTACTGTACACGTGTAAGATCATAAGTCTACCAATCGATCCCGCTTTAAAATATACTTTAGAGCCGACAATTATCTCTACTGCCCCAGTACTGAAGGAACAAAGAGGTTCCACCACCAAACCAAACCAGTATTCTAACCATTTATCAAAAACTCAAAATGGTGGCTCAAAGGTTTTGATACTTTATTTACATCAGCTGAAAGTGTGCTAGTGGTTTAGGACCCAGATGAGAAACTAGGTTTTTTTGCAGGACTTGTAATGCCCTCAATCATAACACGGTAGTTCGCCACAAGTTATTTGTGTTTCAGTATTGTTGCTTTACAGAAACCCTACTGTGGATTCACATTGAAAATTTGGATTGTGATTTTGCGACTACTGGCAAATGGCTGTAGAATAAAATAAAAAACGAATAAAAAAAAACATTGCATAAAAAGCACAAAGAAAAAACTTGATTTTAAACCCTTTCTGTGTTTTTGTTTTGTTTTTACAATATTTACAAAATATACATACCATTTCAATGGCTGTTTTGAATAATATGGAATGATATAAAGGGACGTCATAATGTCTCTGTGAATCAAAGTACTGTACAATAACACCTTCTAAACTTGAAGTTTAGACATATTTTAGAACTGGCATCACTATCACTATAACCAAATAGATCCACTAACCATACACCTGCTGGTGTTCAAAAAACATCCTTAAGACTGACAGATGTCGCTATTTTATGCTATTAATACAGGATGACTTTCTTATATATTATAATATGACTAACTATCTTTCTTACAGGCTCCTCCTCCTCCTCCTCCTCCTCCTCATCCTCATCCTCATCATCATTAGAGTTCACATTTTCTTCTTCTACATTCTAGAGCATCTATCTATACATTCAACATCTGTGCTGGCGTTTTGTGGTCTCTTCACATAGCGAGTGATTTTCCAAACATGCCGTGAAGCCATGTTGTGCCTCTCTCTCCATAACAACCATCAGAAGCGTCTGTCTGCTACTCTCTGATAGAGTGGTCGACTGGATCCTCACCTAGTCCTACTTGAACAGCATGAGATAAGCTGGCCGTACTCACGACAGTCTACAACTGGATAATACTGACTTAGTCTGCGCAAAGAACCTCATCGCTATGGATTCTTCTGGTGGCACACTTGTTCTTATTTACAGCCTACACTTTACCATTTAAGGTAAGAACAAAAGTGATCTGTTGTGGTTGAAAGTTTTAAAAAGCAGCATTTGGACAGGAGACAACTGGCTGGAATTTAACAAACGTGAATCACTTTTAAGGGTTAGTTTAGCACTAGATCTGATGTATGTTTGCCTTTCTGGGCGGTTCTGCTCACAGACCAGTCAAACCAGTACAGTAGTCATGTAATGAGACTCTAAACGTCTCTTTTGCAATGGCGGAAAGGGCATGTCAGGGGTGATTACTATATTCTTTTGGTATGTCGAGAAAAACCGTGTTGTAATTTTCTTCTTTGAATCCTCCTCCTTCTGTGCTCAACACAAAGCATCCCAGAATAATCCCTTTCATCCAGGGAAACCAAAGTCAACAAACCAGTCCCCATGACCCGTGTGGCCCTTCCTGTGCCCTGGTGGGGGGCGGGGGGCGCGTCCCGCTGGGTCGCCCTGGGTTACGCCGTGCTGCTGCTGGAACAGGGGGTGCTTTGTGTGCTTCCGATGCTGTGGGCCGCACTGCTGTTCTCTGAGACGGGAAGGGGCTTCTGGACCTGCTGCCTCCCAGCTGTCTCACCTGAAGGAGAGAGGGGGGGAGGGGGGGGGAGAGGGGAGGGGGAGAGGGAGGGGGAGGGAGGGGAGAGGGGGAGGGAGGGGGAGGGAGGGGGAGAGGGGGAGGGAGGGGAGAGGGGGAGGGAGGGGTACAGAGGGGGAGAGGGGGAGGGAGGTGGAGAGAGGGGAGAGAGGGGGGAGAGAGGGGGCATAATGAGAAGATTGGTGATGGTAATGATATTTTGAAATGTGCCCAATGTAAAGACGAGCTTTGTTATCATTTTTTGTATTCTCAAATATGAAAGACAGATATGAACTCAAACACAAAGGGCTTGGGTCAAAGGTCTCAAGTGGGTCTGAGTCTCCACTACCGTCTAGCTGGTCCATGTGGTTGCCATTTTACTGACATGGTTTTTAAAGTGAATGTAACATTTCCTGGCAGATGACAAAAGAGAGTCACATGAAGTCAGAAGCCAACCAATCACTTCTCACAAACAACATTCTGAGTGGAAAGAACTGACAATTCCTAATCCAGTTCTCCTCTGTTATCTGGAAGTGATTAGCGTGGCTTCGGCAGATATAGTAGAGCTAGCATCAGCCAGACCTTCTGCTTGGGTCTCAACCACGGACTTGTTTATTGTTCTATGTTGAAATGAGCATTCCAGTTTGTGGATTCCTGGTCAGTGAAGCTGAGACAAAGTTACGGGGCAAATAAAAATGCTTCCATTTGTTTGGAAAGTTGTTTTTCCTGACATAGAACTAGAAACATTGGGGAAAGAAGAAAAAAAAACGGGTGCATTTGGCACGGCGTACCTCTGGTATTAAAATGCACTCTGTTCATTGTTTGTTTGAATGCAGTCTCCCTTCCTGCACAGCGTAGAGAGAGCTGGATAGGAACTCTGTCTACTGTATATGAATCTGGGATGGTTTTATTTCTGTTTTCGTGTTAATATGATTGTGTATGTGCAGCAAGTCGCGTTCCCTCTCCTAGGCCCCTCGGCTCTGCTAATGTTTGCCAGAGCCAGACTGCCAGACCACCAGTTAAAAACCTCCAGCTCTACGCAGAGCCTTGTGCTTTCAAACAAAAAAAGGTCTAAAATGAAATACTTCTCTCTCTCTCTGTGTCTCTCTCTTTCTCTCCCTCGCTCTCTATCTCTCGGTTCTTTAAGAGGTCTACTTCTTTGCTATCATTTTAGCCAAAATAAAAAGAGCTTATGTGTTAAGTTGTATGGAACTGTAACTTGTAACATGAGAGTTTCATTCAAAAACAACATAAATGTGTTAGCCAGCTGGCTGATTGAGATGAATAATGGTTATGTGTCACCTTAGTAGACATCTATTGACCTCCTTTCGCCAGGCAATCTCTCAGCCAGCTCCCTCTCTCTTTCTCTGTCACTGAGGTAGCTTCCAAAGTCTGTGGGATGACCTATCGCCTATCCCGGAAAAGAACAGCAACATTCGGCTACCCTTCCTTTGTCAACCTCCACATTCTAAACCATAGAATGCCCCTGAATGTTTGTGAATACTTCGGCACCATACAGGAAGCACTTCTGAGGACGTGCACATTCCATGAAGTGACTTCCTGTGTCAACAACATTCTCTGCTGTGTTTTGTAGTAAAAAAAAAAAAAAAACATTTCTAAATAAAAGCGGCAGTACTTCCGGCAAATTCTGCAAGTGTGTACTATCTATCCTGATTATGTACCATGACTGGAAGGAACATCTCATTGTGACCTACTTCCTTCCTTTGGAGGTGCTTTTGAAAATAACCGGAGGCCTATATATGTTCATAAGAGAGGCTTTATGGCCTCAATCTTAACCCACCTCACTGTCTGAAACTGCAATAGGACCCAGGGGAGAAGAGAGGATATTTCCATGCCCTGCCGTTCAATTTTTAAAACAGTCCAGGGTGATATTTTTGGGTTGTTTTTGAGCGCCAACATTGTTGGGGTTAACTTGAAACCGCCAGTGTTGCCATTTACATTTAGCAGACGCTCTTATCCAGAAAACGTACAGAAAGTACAGGGACATTCTTCCCGAGGCAAGTAGGGTGAAGTGCCTTGCCAAAGGACACAACGTAAGTTCGCACGGCCGGGAATCGAACCGGCAACCTTCTGATTACGTAATAGCCCGACTCCCTAACCGCTCAGCCATCTGACCCCCATCTAAGAAGGTTTGACTCCTACAGGTTGATACTTTCTGTAACAAAGAGGCAGAATGGCGAAACGTCGTTCAACAGAGGGAACGTCCTGGAACCATTGTCACAAGCATGCGCCTGGAACGCTTTCATCACAACGTTGAAAAGGACCATTCCTAATCTTCTCGTAACCCAATTCTTTACACCTGTTTCCTTGTGGAAGTCAAACTTTTGACCTCAATAATTTTAGGAAATAGGCCAGTCAAAAGGCTTGTATTTCTGTGTTGGTCTCCCTAGGAAACTCATAAAGCTCAAATTAAGTGGACTTTTTAAGAGGTGCCAGCATAAACAGCCTGATGAAGATAAGACGACTCGGGCGGGACACCTGATCTGCTCCAGCTTACGGTATGAATGAACAGTCTCTCCACTGCCGTCTCTGCTGCGACTCGGGTCCAATCAGATCTGAATGAAACGCCCGGAAGGTTACGTGAAATGTGAAAGACGAAATTGTTTTCGAAATGGGGGACTTAGATGCACGTCATCAAAGTTGAAATGAAAACTTTTTATTTTATGTTTATGCACACGGGCTGTCTACAGAACGCTCTGTGTTTCCGTGTGATTTGAAGTCACAAAGCAATGAGGAGACCACACGCTCAAAAGATACAGTCAGCGCTACTATGTCACAATGGATTGATACTTTGACCACTTCTTCCCAAAGTGACAGCATACGAATTAAACACAGACACATTGTTCCACTTCCTGGTTGACTCATGGACGAGTCCCTGATCCGGTTTCGGACAGTTTTCCGCGGAGGCAGTGGGGTCGATAGCAAGGCAGATACACAGTGAAACGGTCAGGCAGAGAACAGGACGCCTCTATGCTCCGCGGGCCGCGAGGACCCGACTTCCTCCCTGCGGCCAGCCAGGGTCACCAGCCAGGGGACAGTGGGGAAGGTCCTGGCGTCTAATGGACAGATTGTGTCTCTCTTCCTGCGAGGGGCCATGCTCAACTGGTCAAGGGGAATTCCAGGCCCTCTCTGGCCATTGTGCTGAGAATACCCCCTGACCACCCTTCAGCCCCCAAAAACAATTCAAAGGCAGGAAAGTGAAGACCTCGTTTTGCTGACTAACAGGATGTATTTACAGTCGACGAAGTTCATATGGTATTGTTGAGAGGCCTCGGGGCGGTGAGGGGGGATGCTGGGAGATTAGAACGAGAACTCGTTGGCACGGAGACGTCAGGCATTCTTTTCATCAGTTCCGAGAGCTATGGGAGCCCGTTGTCCTGTGGGTGGTAAAGGGACAGTGACACAAACCCCACCTACCTGTGTGAGAGTAGATGAACCACAGGGCTCCCGTTAGCAAGGCGCCGATCACGAAGGCGGCAAACGCGATCCCGACCACCGTCGGAGTGTCCAACCCGTACATGGCTGTGAGAGAAGTAAGGAGAAGAACGCAGCGAGTTGAAAACATGTGAGTCAAAGGAAACAAACATTGTACATGTTGGGGTCAGAGGGCTGAGCGCTTAGGGAATTGGGCTATTAATCGGAAGGTTGCCGGTTGGATTCCAGTCCATGCCTTATTACGTTGTGTCCTTGGGCAAGGCACTTCACCCTACTTGCCTCGGGGGAATGTCTCTGTACTTACTGTAAGCAGACGCTCTGAATAAGACACGTAAATGTACATTTCATATCGGAAGAAAATAGTACTGTAGGTAAACGAAGTAAAGACTTGTGTTCTTACGTTCACGTGGAGGATCCGGAGGGTTTGGTGTTTCCGGGGGGGATGGTTCATCTGAAAATACAGACCAAACACATGCTCGTTGACCATAAGGTAACATCAAAGCCAATATCAATACAAACTGCCTCTGGTTTGCGGGTGTTCTAATCTGCGATAGCGCCTTGCGTTTGCCTCTTCTCTTATCTTTAACTCAAGCAGCTGATGGAGTCACTAAGGTGACGGCGTCCTAAAGGATGAACCTGATGACTTCCAACAAGGGTCAGCTTACTCTTTCATAAGTTGTCTGGACACTGTTCAAAAGTGAAATTATCTGTAATTATGTCCCGACAACACAACACAATGGCGCTTGTGTGGAGGGCGAACTCAAGAGCGTGCTGGTCCCGAGCCAAAGGCTCCGGCACAATGGCGTCTATTCTCGGCAAAGAACACCTTTGGATTTACATTCCTCGTGACAGGACGATGACAGACCATCAGAGGAGGGTTTGATTTCAGTCGGGAGCTTCCGCTACATTACAGCCCCCCCCCCCCCACCCCCCGACACCCCCGCCCCCCTCCCTCCAGCTCATACCCTTATCTGTCCCGTCAGGCTCATCAGGCAGGGAATGTGGCGGCGGGCCGTCAACACCGACATCTCCCCGGTCCTTGGCGTGTGCGGAGAGGCGAACTGAGGCGAGGCTAGCCGAATCAGCACCTCGGCCCACGGAGTCACAAATACCCACTGGTGGGGCAGATTCCTTTCCCGGTGCATGCATGATAGACTCGAGGTGCTGTATATAAAGGGACAAGCTAGTTTTACGGAGGAAGGAAAGCTGCAGTGACAGAATGTTCCAGGCCGAGGGCACGCCGCGAGAGATGAGGCCCACCTTTGGGTTGCTGCTGGGGTTTTGGGCCAAGGCTGTATGCATGAGAGGTCAGAGTTCTGGACGGCCCCACCCAGCCATGTGCTCTAATAAAGCGGTTGAACGGACAGCCATCCCCGAGCCTTCCCGACCAAAGCTCCTCCACCTCTGCCAACACCGCAACCCAAGCCAGCGCCTCAGGTCCGACGAGAGTCTGTGCAAGCGTCCTTTTGTTCTGTGAACGTGCCCCGCTATCTGAAGGGAGCTGTGCTGTGCGGTGAGAGCCACACAACAGAGACAAAGATCTCATCTGTGCGCTCTCAGACAGAGTTCAGACCCTGTTCAGATCGTCGAAGTAATGTCATTTATTTGCCTGTGCGTCGAGTGGAGGAACACTCCTTGGAAACGGCTTGTTTCCTTTCAAATCCTTTCCTCTTAAGTGTGACGGGGGGGACAGAGGGAGTGCTTCTTCACTCTGGTGGTCTGCCTCTGTGGAACACACCTGGTGACCGGGTTGTGCAAGTGGACATTTCCAATTGTTTTAAATAGCTGCAAACGGCTTGTTTTTTTGGGATAGCTGTATCGAAAATCTTCTGAAACAAATGCAGCCCAAGTTTTTAAGATGCTAGCGTGCAGAAAGTAAGCCTCTCTCCCCTTCCCAACAATCCTGTCCACTTCAGGATAAACCGTGTGGAAATCGATGATCCTATGAGCTTTCCTCAAGGGTTTACAATTCCATAAACGGGTGGGAATTTATTGATGTTGTGGAGCGGTACATCACCTTTTGATGGCAAGGCTTTGAGGCTGTTATATGTTTCCATGCACCAAACTGCCCACAAACAGCTCTTTTTGATTTGTAGATCAAGCTGAACGCGTTGGGTCCCCTCCATTGCAGTGCAGAGGCCCTTGAAAGCCCGCTCGTTTTTTTTCTCGCCATCTCGGCACAAGAGATGCCTTTGTGTTAGAAGCGTGGCTTTGGAGCTCATGCTAATTTTTTTCATTAGCTTTATGGCATATCTGTGTTTACTTAATCGGCATTACGGAAAATAAACCCGCTGCACTGGCATACTGGCATCAGAGGTAGACACCCTTACACTGGTTGCCAGGTTTGGCTAGCTGAGCTTAGTTTTGGCACACGAAAACCTCACTAGGGCAATTACTCAGACTTCAGGGTCGCCGGTTCTCCACGAGCTGAAAGGGAGCGTTGAGGTGGCTCAGGTTCGTGTGTTCCAAAAAGACACGAGATGTAATGCAGCATCTAACAGCGTGGCACGGTGGGTTTGTTAACAGGGCTTAACCAAGTACAGTCAACACTCCCATTTCTATCTGCCAATCCTAGTTCGCTCAGAGCACAATGACAGCCTGTTGTGATTAGAACGCTTTGATATACTATTCAACTCGCAAGCCAATAAAAGTTGACTCACACCAACCACAGTCCACTAGCTGATGTAATTGCACCATGGGGAGGCTGATTAGAAAAACCCTGGCACTTAAAAAGCTATTGGGCTCTCATGATATCACCCACATCTCAGCTTAGGTCATAATTAGTCAAACGTGACCGTTCGGTTGGTCAACCGCGGCCCTCCCCATCCACACCCCACCCATGGTGTGATCACACACACACACATACAACCGCCTCTACGGGCCTCGGAGACTGAATAAGTAAGCAAATGAGCGAGCGATGAGAGGCCTCTGGGTCTGGCTGCTCTCCCACAGCCTGTGAGAGCCCTCCTCCCTGCTCCCCTCCTCCCTGCTCCCCTCCTCCCTCCTCCCTGCTCCCCTCCTCGCTGCTCCCCTCCTCCCTGCTCCCCTCCTCGCTGCTCCCCTCCTCGCTGCTCCCCTCCTCCCTCCTCCCCTCCTCGCTGCTCCCCTCCTCCCTGCTCCCCTCCTCCCTGCTCCCCTCCTCGCTGCTCCCCTCCTCCCTGTTTCCCTCCTCGCTGCTCCCCTCCTCCCTGCTCCCCTCCTCCCTGCTCCCCTCCTCGCTGCTCCCCTCCTCCCTGTTTCCCTCCTCCTCTCTCTACCGGGAAGACCACAGAGAAGAGCTTAAGTGGAACCAACTGGAGCTCCGTGCTGCATGACTCCTCTATGCTGACTGGTGCGGGGAGGTAGCACTGGGCCCTGGCCCTCAGAGGAACTCCCCTCTGCGCTGATCACACACACACACAGGCATGTACACAGGCACACACACACACATTGTCCCACAAAGCAAATGAACTCCAGATGCAGCAGCACAGTCTGTGACAGTTTGGGCCCTTCTGGAGCAGACGGGACACTCGTCAGGGTCATCCCGTCACCCAGACTGCCTAGTTCAGCTGACCAGCACTGTACTGGCTGTCTGGTAAACGAGACATGCTGTGATTGTGGTACGTCACCCCCCCTGGCTGCGTTCTCACCTGGGTGCTCCGGAGGGTCGTCAGACACGACCACCAGGGGTCTGGAGGACGTCTTGCTGTTCATCGTCATGGCCACGATCACCTCGATGCTGACCGACGTGTCACCCATGCCGACCGACGGGCAGGTCTGCTCTAGCTGTAAGCACTGCGTGGAGCAAGGCGGAATCAACCAATCAGGAAGGATGTCACAAATTCAAGATGACACGGAGATACGTCCATAGAATCACCATCGTATTTAAAACTGTGTACGATCTGGATGCGTAAGTCAACTACGAGTCCAAATATTTATGGCGACAGTATACTTTTGGTCAAAGAAAAAAAAAGAAAAGGTTACAAAAACAAGCCCTCTTTTATTTCTGACTACGGGGAAACTTTTGGAAGGAAACCCTCTGCCCTTAGAACCCGTGTCCCTTCATCTTGACCCCACTCATAACCAGAAAACAAATATCCAGCTCTACTCTAGCGGTTAGGGAATCGGGCTAGTAATCAGAAGGTTGCCGGATCGATTCCCCGCCGTGCCACATGATGTTGTGTCCTTGGGCAAGGCACTTCACCCTACTTGCCTCAGGGGGAATGTCCCTGTACTTACTGTGAGTCGCTCTGGATAAGAGCGTCTGCTAAATGCCCCTTTAACGGCTCTGACAAGTTGGTTACCGTAAAATACCCCCAGAGCAGTCCAGGGCTACCCCCATGAGCCAAAACAGAGGTCAAGTGAGCTGAAAGGGTTGCCTGTAGAAGGTTACTCAAGTTTAATGACTTAGCAGAGATGCATAAAGGGCTTGGCGAAGGGAAACCGACACTTGACCTCCTGAACCTTTGTTTTCCTCGTTACCGATGGCAACGTAGGAAACCTGAAGTAGTTCCTGTTCCTTTATAAAACTTATCAAGACTGGCAGTTGGTTAAGTCTCGCTTGTGTGAGGAGTGCACACTCAAACACAACGCTCCAAAAGTGTCTGGCCTGGTAAAAGTAGCGTAAAATATATCTATACTGTCCTACACAGTACACATACTTCATCGTACACCGTACAGATAAGAGAGAGGGAGTCAGATGGCTGAGCGGTTAGGGAATCGGGCTAGTGATCAGAAGGTTCGATTCCCGGCCGCGCAAAATGACATTGTGTCTTGGGCAAGGCACTTCACTCTACTTGCCTCACAGGGAATTTCCCTGTACTTACTGTAAGTCGCTCTAGATAAGAGCGTCTGCTAAATGACTAAAATGTCAAATGTAAAGAGAGAGAGAAGCTAAGGAGGTGGTACTGTGTGACTTACCACTGGTAGCTGGTGGTTGCTGATGAGCTTCTTAGAGCAGGGGGACATCTCACAGTGGAGGAACAGGAAGGACTCGTTGAAATTGGAGTTGAAGGTGAAACCGAACCTTTTCCGGTCCACCTGGGAGTGAGGTACTTGTGGATAGTACTTCACGCTGTCGTCCTTGGGGCAGATGTTCTCGATGAGGAGGTACTTGGAGGGTATGTTGGGGTTGGAGTCAGGGGAGATGAAGCAGGACTGGATCATGAAGTCCAGGTCTGGATCTGTTCTGGTGGCTATGATCTGAAGACCAGGGGAAGGAAGTAGACAAGGAACCAATCAGACTCCACCAAAAATATTTCTGGCAGTGTTCCAACTTACAAAACTGCCTTGTGACAGTCTGCAAGCTTGTGTGTGAGGAACCCTTTCTTGGCATGAGTCTATGTGCCAGCTGGATGGTGAGAGGACTGCTTTAACACAGCGAACAAGAGACCGGAATGCTATCTAAGTAGGAATGGTCCAAGAATCACAAACCCTGAAGTGGGATTTTACTCATAACGCCTTTCCATTTTCAGACCACAAGGCATTTCCTTGAGTTATTCCTCTCCTTCCTCTTGAACAAACTACTCTTGCGCTACTGTACATGTTTTCTAACAGTGGCACACAGCTGTTGAAAAGAAAACACACACTCACGCACACAAACATACAAACACGAAGGTGGTGCTTTGACGTTGGGCAGGGACCCACAAAAAAAAAACATGTGAAGCAAACGCAAGCTCTGACCCCGGAGTGACACAAGTCCCGACAGAGCTGTTGCGCAAGAGCCACCTCCTCCACACCTTCAGACTCTCGCCTGAGGGCAGGTCTCAGGCTGGTGTGAGAGAGCAGGGGGTGGGGGGGGGGGGGGGGCAGGGGGTGGGGCAGGACCAGGCCTTGACACACAGTGGCGTCTTTGTAGCCTGCTGGCTCTCTGTCCACACTGTCACTGAAACATCCTCCTCTGATCCCATCATAAATCCTCAGATCAAAGGCCCTCGCACTATGAATCTCAAGCATTTGTCACATCCTCCACTGTCTCTTTTAGTACCGGGGTCACTCTGCAGCTACGAGGCAGAATGTATACATGTAAACATCCACAGCAGGGGTTGTGAGATCTCCATATGTGCTGGGGCACGTTCAAGGAGAGCATGATGGAGGTTACGAGTGAGAAATGAGACATCAGCTCTACATCCAGACCAAGAGCAAATATTCCCTGGCCCCGTGGACACCACAGGAAGAGATGAAAGCACGACAAAGTCCAGACAAAGAGCACACACTGAATGGATTTCTGGGTTGTTTTGACAAAGTAGGAATTAAGACGGAATAACAGCAACACACTGATTCTGTCGAAAGACACAGACACAAAAACATTCCCACATGCACTCCCCCAAATGCAATTTGACAATTTAAAAAAGCTGCCCCAACTCCCACATCTCAAAATCGCACTACGTCGTTCCGGCTGTAGATTTGTAAAAACATGTGACAATCGATTTGACATTTTTTTAATTCAAAATTCTACAAATGAATTGAATTTACCTCCACAAACACTTCTTGATTTTCATAGACGGTGTAGAAAGCCTGAGGAGCCGGGAAGCGGAACATGTGGTCGTTGTACAGCTCTATGTTGAACCCCACATTGTTGACGGCTTTGTTCGCAATCTCAGGGAAAGGTCCTGATTCTTGAGTTTCCTGGGTGTTTCTGTACGTGCAGTTGAACTGGGGACAGAGGAGGAAACAGCCAACAGCAACATCAGCAGGATCCTGACCCTGGATTCCAGCACTGAGGAGTCTTCACCCTCAACAACTGGGAGCCAATGTTTCATAAAAGCATATCAACTTGGTTACCGGGAAAAGACAGAATATATGGGGTAATTATGGGGAAAAAAGGTATTAAAAGACAAGAGATACAGAAGAGTGTTGGTAGAGAAAGACAAGAGAAGGAAGCTGTCTGGGAAAGGTGATCCATGGGGATACTTTGAACTTCGACAGGAGAGACATGCGAGGTCAGGCTAGGTTCAAGAAACAGACATCATGGGGAGACAGTGAGAGTGGAATCTCCTGTTCTTCTAGAAGCCAGATGACTCTTTATTCGCACCAAGGGACTCTGGGAAATGGAGTTTCATCGAGTTGGACACAGTTCAAACAAAAGCCTAGATCGGTTGCAGCATCAAGTGTCCTAACCCAAGGCCTGTCATGCTATGTTGATGTCTACATTTGGGAAACAAACAAGCTAAAAGGTACCAGTATAAAGGGCTGGGGATCACGGGGTTCTGGGAAAGATTTGTCCGTCTCTTCTGTGTCTCCAGGATAAACCACATCCCCCGACTCCAAATCATCATCGTCTGGAGGTCCACCGCTCCCATCCTTGGGCTCATTTGGACTTATCATGACCTGTGAACCACAGAAGATCCCGTTCAGCACACAGCTACGTTATGTGTACCAAAGGCAGAACAGCACACTTTCCCCCGCCACCGACTCCGATTTCTTTCCACAATTTCTCAGTCGGGAAGATCGGGATGTGTGTGAACCAGAGACGTGACTCTGGGAGAATCTTGCAACACCGTAGATGAGGCAAAGTTTCAACGTGGGAAACACACAGGGATTTCAACAGCAGTTCCCGCTAGGGCTGAAACCATGAAGAATAGTTGAAATTTCACCACAGAATGGGATGTCTCCAGGGGGTTTACCCAGGGGTCAAAGATGAGTGGGGAGTGGTGTTGAACAATATCGGTTCAGTGAGGTCAGATACTCGAGCTCAGCCACTCTGACGACAGCTAACCCTGGCTGGCTGTCCTAAACCTTGGTGACCGGTCACTCTGTCCACTTAATTAAAAGGCTTTATCTCAGGATGGAACAAACAACAGCCATTAAAGGGGACACGACTTTGATGTGCTGGGGCATAGAAAAAGAAGATTAATTTGTTTTGAACATAGAGGTTCTGAACCAGCCCCCGTCAACAAGAGCCAAGAGAACACACTTGGACGTTTTCCCGGGACTTTCAATCTGTACTGGACTCAAACGTGTTGTTCTAAACATCCTCTCTCAGTGATTTCAATAGCTTGTGTGACATGGCAATTCTCCATTGCTTGTTAGCGAAGGTACGCCCTGCATTCCATGTTAATGATGACAACAAAATAGTGAGTTTCCCAAACCGTCCTGGTTTTGGGGTTATTCCCACAGATTTTCTTTCTGAGAAGATAACTAGATGAATGTTGGGCTGAAGTGAAGGTATGTTGACACAGTGAGTGCTTTTACTCACTGAGTTTATGTAGAGCACGACAGGGCTGTGGTGGATTGGGTACATGGTGGTCTGGCAGCCAATCAGGGGCGTCTCCAGGATGTAGTGGGTGGAGTTAACGGTGGCTTTACAAGCCGGGTCTTGAAGAGTGAGGTTGGCGTTGCCAAAACCATTGGCCTGAGAAAAGAGTTAATGAAAAGAAAAAAATAAGGAATTTTGAATTGAAACAAAAGTACACTCATAATCTTTGAAAGATGTGGTCATAGAGGGTGATGAATATCATTATCTTGTCTTTTTATAACATTTATGTTTCTATGTGATGTGAGGTTGCAGGAAGAAACCACAAGATGATCCAACATCCTTAATAATCCATGATTACAGTTTGTGGATTTTTCCATACTGTCATGTGGTTTATTGTGTTCAAGTGCCCAGAGGTGGGCACCAGAAAACAGAAAACAGACTCAGTTTACTGCCAGCTAACGTCAGTAGAGAGGTCTGCCATTTCACAGCCCAACACAACGAAAACTCAACCGACGAGATGTTCTTTATCAAAAGACCACCAAGGGTATTGAGACATTTTTGTTGCGGCGACCAATCACAGCAGCCCATCCTCCCTTCACCTGTAGGCTCTCCTTGGCGATGCTGACCACCATCCTGCTCTCCTCACACTGCACGGCCAGGCCCACGCTCACGACTCCCTGCTGTTCCTCAGGCTCCTCACCCAGCCAGGGCCGATCGTCCAGGGAGGGGTGCCGCAGGAAAGGCAGGCCCTCGTCCAGGGAGGGAGGGAAGGGGAAGGGTAGGCTGGAACGTGGGCCGGCAGACCTGGGTCCTGGGTGGAGGTTTGCATCCCGAAGGATGGAGAGCTCCGGGGGGAACAAGCCCTCGGAAAGGTCCCCCACATCTGGAAGTCACACGGGCCACCGTTAAAACCCCTCGACGGGGAATGGCGGTTTTACAGGCTTAGAAATTGCACGGAGCACAGATAGTAAAACTAGCCCGCAATTTCACGCCTTCGCCCTTTATGTGGACGGGTGAAAATGCGACGGCGATGGGGTGTAATTCCAGTCATCCAAATTCAGCGAACGTCGTTTATTTACAGAGGAACATATCATGTGATTGCAGAACTGGTGGAACAAATCAACGCTTACAATACAGGGAGTAGAGCTGTCTCACGTCACTTACCAGCCTCTCTAAGCCGGAGGTTGAAGTGGTTTGCCACAGGTGTGCTGGTGTAGGAGGTGACAGGACCATAGCCATGATCCTCTGCCCATCTAATGAGAGCTTGGGCCCCAGATGGAAGGTGGGTCTTGGGCGTTTTGGACACATCCATCAGTCGGTCTGTGTTGTGGCTCCAGCCCACTGTGTCTGGAGACTGAGACAAAAACAAAAAGCCGTTTTTTTTTCTTCCAGCATGCTGATCCAATGTTAGACTGTCTTAGGAGTTTGTGAAAGTAGAGCAGAAATAGGTTGCCGAGCTCTACTTTGTGTGATGGTTTACAGTATGTGATCCAGTTGGCACACACGGGAAACAATGCGGGCATCTTTTCTTTGAAAGTCTGCATCGATTAGCAGAAATCTCTACCTACTGTAGTTCCACTTCCGTCATCTCATGAAATGAGACAGTAAAATGCACCGTGCTGCTTCAAAGTGTGCCGTGACCACAACCCACAAAGAAAGTGTTGAAATCAGTTTGTGAGAGAGTAAAACACAGTTCTCAGGGAAACAGTCCGAAACAGAGTGAGGACTGCGTTGTGCGGACATGGCCTGATCAACGCTAGGACACAAAATAGGTGCCGTTTCCCCCATAATTCCTCACTCGTCCAGCCCCTTGTCATCCTAGTACAGAGAGAGAGCTCTAATCCCTTCCCACAGTGGCCCTCAAGCAGTTCTAAGGCCTATCCACCTACGGTAGCTGAACTTTGATCTTTCAAAAGCTTTCGTATCGCACACATAGCTGACGTTCTCCTGAGGTTCTCCGACACACTGGCTGGTTTCCAAACATAGCTTTTCTAGATACACTCACGCATGCAGAATGTGTTATACAGCATCTGTTAAATGAGTATGAATGAACACGTGTGGGTGTATACATGTGAAACACACTGTAATGAATACCAACAGCACACTTAACCATCTATTAAGAGTGAGTGTGAACTAAACATACAGTTCTCAAATGAGAATAGAAACCCCCAAGAGCACACGTTCGGTACAGTGCTGCGTACGGCTGACAACCAGGATGCCATTTGAAGGACGAAAGAAACAACCTTCGGAGCTGCTGCGCTGAGCTCTTTCACAGGCCTCCACTCACACACTCCGCCATGTGTTTTCAGTCACCTCCCCCCCCCCCCCCCCCCCCCCCCCCACACACACACTGCCGTTAGCGTAGCTAGCGTAGCTAGCGTAGCTTCCCGGAGCACTGCTGACCTGATTGATTCAGTGCAGAGCAGTGACGGGGGCAGCTGTACAAACAGGCTGGGCCCTGGCCGCCCGCACGCCCGCCTGGGTAGAAGTGCAGCGTCATGCCTGGCACCCTTCCCTGACTGGAGGATCAGCCTTTCAGAGTGTGGGAACTCCAGGGGACCAGCTCAACTCCTCAGAGGTCAACACGGAACTGACGCCTGGGGTAGGGAGGTACTGTGAGAATATGCACACCCAGGGATGTGTTGGGCTAATGGGTTTGGATCAAAGGTAGCTTCGGTGTCTATATGGTTACAGGGAAAACATTATTGATGTCCACTTAAGGGGTTTGACGGGCCTGTTTCAGAGTGGCAACCGCCTCTCATCCGTTCCTATGAAGATGAGTAGCCTGTAGGAGGTTTGAACAAACACGTTGTCCAACGTCGCGAAGACTGAACTTAACATTCCATCTTCAGCACAAATACGGTCATTGGACTGTTTCCAATTTACCATCAACGTAAAACCAAACGATTTCCCTCCGAGTGTGTCTTGTATTCTGGCAGTTTGTGTTTGCCTTTCAAACACTTAAAGCTGTAATAAAACGGTTGTTCGTATGACGTTGTCAGTCTGACCAAAAATGTAACACTTTTCCAGTTCTAGATATGCGCAGGCCAGACTAACGCTCGGCAGGGAGAGCCTGGGGCCAACAATGCTCATGATTTATGATGTGAAGCATGGCAAACAGGCCAGGGTATTCTCATAATAAAAACCAATGGGTATTCTGTAAGTTTATAAGCTTCTCATTCCGACATCTACCCAACTCGCTCCCCAATGAATACCGCTGGAGTGGTTAAGATTAATTTTCACAGTTCATCTTTGAAATTCCCTCCCTCCCCATCATCCGTCCCCAAACAAACACCAGGTGGCACTTCAACAGGCCTCCGATTTTGAGAAACGTATCGCTCAGCGCAACATAGAGGCCATCTGTGTGTCATATGTTGTGACATGACATTTACATTTAGTCATTTAGCAGACGCTCTTATCCAGAGCAACTTACAGTAAGTACAGGGACATTCCCCCGAGGCAAGTAGGGTGAAGTACCTTGCCCAAGGACACAGTCCTTTGGCACGGATGGGAATCGAACTGGCAACCTTCTGATTACTAGCCCGAATCCCTAACCGCTCAGCCACCTGACTCCCATGACGGCTGCGTGTCGTCCGTCGCCAGTCGCCATCATCGCCATGGACACGCGTGAGCCCACAATAACCCCTGCCATCTCCTTACTAGGAAATACGAGCATTTATTCCGAAAGAAATGTATCGGAGAGGGTGTCTTTGCCACGTTAGAAAACTTACCACCACGTCCAGCTTGCCTATGACGTTGTGGGCCTTGATGACCCAGTTGACGGACCTGTCACACTTGAGCAGGAGGACGATGTGGCGAAGCAGCGGCAGGTCCAGCTCCAGGGGACGCAGGTCCACGGTCACGTCCACCTGGAAGGCACTGGGGGAGAGAGAGAGAGAGAGAGAGAGAGAGAGAGAGAGAGAGAGAGAGAGAGAGAGAGAGAGAGAGAGAGAGAGAGAGAGAGAGAGAGAGAGAAGGAGGGAGGGAGGGAGAGAGAGAGGGGTTAGCCAAGAGGGCCATAAAAATTTGAGAAAGTCCAATACACACAGAATTAACATGCCTCCTCTGTCTGGCCAACTGATTAAAAAACTGGACATGATCCCAGAAAGAGGAGGACATGTGCATTGCAGACCACATAGCAGTATGGGGAAACACATCATGGCTGCCACATTCCCGTATTTTTGGGCTCTGTTGCATATACAGAGTTACGGCTCCGGAGGGAGGATGAGGCCATTACCTGGCATCCTGAGAACAGTGACTCAAGTCGGAAATACAGCAACTGAACGCCATGCGGTCAACATGACCCCTCCCCTGCCCCCCCCAGTATCTCTCTCGGTATCCAAAACAAACTCCAATGAGGCCAGCAATGAGCTTCTTGACCTCTAACAAATGTCTATCCTCTTACATTTAGTCATTTAGCACACGCTCTTATCCAGAGCGACTTACAGTAAGTACAGGGACATTCCCCCCCAAGGCAAGTAGGGTGAAGTGCCTTGCCCAAGGACACAACGTCATTTGGTTTGGGGAATCGATCCGGCAACCTTCTGATTACTAGCCCGACTCCCTCACCGTTCAGCCATCTGACTCACTCTTCTTGGGTAAGAGTTTTGGTCGGATTAGGTTCCGGCTCCTCACCTGCTGGAGTTTGGAGCTTGGAGCTCGATGATGTGGACCTCCTTGTCTGGGTGGGGCCCAGAGAGGACACAGCCCCTGGATGGCTGGGGCTCCATATAGACAGCCAGGTAGTTCACAGACAGGAAGTTCTTGTCAATCTTGCAGGTGTCAGGAAACACAGGATCTGAAAGAGGATTGAATCGCTTAATTCGTTTAATTCGAATTAATGCTGTCGGTTACAACTATTCATTTAAGAATTCCCTTTCAGCTCACTCTCTGTTCACTTGGAAACCCCAAGATCACATATTTAGACACTTTTATAAAAGCATTCATAAACATATTCAAAAAGTGCTTTCCCACTGAGTAAACTGTTGTAAAATTGTACCATCTTTTTCATTTCAATATTCACCAACTGCCAACACAATCTGATGTCTTGTACGGAACATGAAACGTTTAGCCCGCCTCTTCTTAGTTGGAGAAAACAGAAGACAGATGCTTCCTTATTTGGTCTCGGACAGAGCGGTTCTGAGAACATAAACTAAACGGTTGGTACCTTCTACTGTACCTAGGACCCCCTCACGGCCCTTTGGAGAGCTGAGGAGAGGGTCTGTTGACAAGCCTGGTAGGACACCAAGCGGAAGTCTGTCGAGCCTCATGAAAAAGCCCAAGACAGAACAGCGACTGGAAAGCTCGACTTCTCTCCCCGAGGTAAACATGGCACGTTGGTGCTCCTCCAAACCGCAGGCAATAATGACAGAGGCCGAACACATCCAGGCTAAGCAACCTCTCTGTTCTCCCCAGCGACGGACAACACGAGGCCCACATACCTGGCAGTAAAACATCCATTACGCCTCTCCGCGCATTCTGCGGTTTCTTTCCTCGCAGTGAAAGACGCTCATTAAAAAAAAAAGAAAGAGAGGTGTTCCCTCTGATGGTTGACATATTACGAGGTAGGACGTGGTGTCTGTATGGTTTATAAAAGACCAAGAGGGAGTGAAGCACAACGCGAGCTTGATTTAAACACGTGTTTGGAACAGTCATCAGCACCCCAGAGGAATGCCCAGTGCTTCTTCCTTCGGATCAAACGGCAACTCTCTCTCCCTGCTGGAGAGCTTAGAGAGGCTTCTGTGTCTGTTTCAGCTCACCCCTGACAGTTAGTTTCCACCCACAGTTATCACAGCGCAAAGCACATTTGCTAAACTCATTAATGCCTTCGAAAGTTTACTACAAACTCTGCTCATGAATGGCCTTCGAAAGCGAGGAGGAATTGTCTTACCAACGTAGAAGCAGTCCGAAAGTAGAGAGAGAACAGAAGAAATATATTTCAATGTATGAATTTCACGTTTATTGTGTGGTATTTTAAATCTCATTCCTCTTTTTACACAGCGCACTGCAGTGCGTGTTTTCTGACGATATGCCTGGCGATAGGCCCACACATGCGCTAACAATCAAAGGAGCACTTGCACAAATTTTAAAGGCATTCCCAAGAGTCACCTCTTCCAATTCCACTAGATTTTGCCGCATGGCCAAGGAAAAAAAGAAAACTGTCCGATTTGAAGTACAAATAAATAAATAAATAAATAATATTAGCGATTGAAAGGAGTCCTCGTTTTTTTTTGGAAGAAACCGAAAGCTAGCCAGAGGAACCAGCTGGAACCTGTGCTTCTCTGGGACCGCCTTATTTCTTCTGGGCCCAGAAGTTGTCAATGGGCTCCATTTAGAATGAATCAGCACAGGTAGAGCAGTGATAGGGTTTACAGAGGGCAGTAGGTTTTTGAAGGCAGAAAAATATACAGTGTGCAGAAGGTGTGAAATAGAAAACAACACAGATTAAAAAAAATGGTGGGGTTGAACAGACATGCAGGTATAGCACAATACTCCTCTGGCAGATTCTACATTGGAATTTCCATTGGGAAGGTTTGGATTTTAAAGACATTTAGAATGTATTAAAAATGCTGAAGTGGTCTGGAGGCGTTGGCCGAACATTGTGCTCAGATGCTTCAGATTAAATTGGGGAACTACTTTGTGACCTGCAGCAACAACACCTCAAATCCTCTCTCTCAGAGAATCCTCACCTTCTCCCACTTTGATACAGACTTCCTGGGCAATCTTCAGCTCGGAGAAGGAGGTCACCGCTCGGTACTTCTTCCGGGCCCAACTAAGAAGGTGCTCATTGCCATGAGAAAGGTTCTCCTTTTGGACCACACAGTTGAGGGAAAAGTTTCCTGGCAGGAAGTGGACGGCCGAGCCTTGGGATACCTGGAAGGAGAGAGAGAGAGAGAGAGAGAGAGAGAGAGAGAGAGAGAGAGAGAGAGAGAGTTTGACACAGTATATCAGTAGAGACAGGGGAAGAATATAAATTATCCTTCTATCTCCTGTCCATTGCTACAGGAGGTGAGAAGGCTTGGGGCAGGAATTCCACATATCTCTACCAAATGACTGTTAAAAGTTACTGTCGGAACTTCTGTTGTGGCAGGGATGTGATAGAACAACTGAATGCTGTATTTATTGATAAATACAATCCCCTAGACCACTATATAAAGAATCACAGTTCTTGGGACAAATACTGTGATTCTTATTACAGTGATTATCACGTTTTATGGCATTTTCAGTTTCCATTTAAAACAACATTAATCTCTCTTATTCTTATATTAATGACAAAAACTGGTGCAGATGGTAGCGGTAAGTTGACTTAAATAGTAAAACCTGGGATGATTTACAGTTAAGTGGCAGTTTTTTTTTCTTTTTGACTCATGAAGTGAGTTTTCAAGACTTCTGCCTACAATGACTTCTTTGTTGATAAAGATGTGCACATAAAACTCAACGTTGTATTGATTTGCTCGTCCACTTTTTTGCGGAGAAAGACATTTGAGACCGTAAAACTCAGTCTGCAGGCAAGCCCCCTAAAAAATAAAAAAAAATAGACCTTTCCAAAAATGAAACCTATCTAAACGCTGCCAAAACTCATCTTTCACACTCGGCTCCAATCGTTTTTCTCGGGGCCTCTCTAAATGTGGTCTCCGTATTTTCACACATGGTCTTCTTACACAATGAGGTGTCTGGTTTCTACTGTTTATATAATGTGTTATCGTGCGTCATCACAAGTGTGCAGGGTTTTCTCAAAATGGCTGCAGAAGGAGCAGACAGGGGGATGTCTTACAATAAAACAGACACACACACACACACACACACAAACACACTACAAGGGGCAAACTAGCCCACTGATAATTCAGTCAGTTGTGAGTTTTTCCAGTCTCCAGCAATTTGATCAGCTGGTCCCATGTCCCAGGACATTCTGTCCAGTCATACAGTAAGACAAGAACTTTACTATGTAACCACCATTACGAGGCCCCCCCATAATTAAAGAATGTTTTGGTTTGCATGGTCTTCAGGATCTGCATGGGTCGCACTGTTGAAATGACGGGAGTCAATGAGTATGTGTAGATGATAAGTAAGCTCTCCTATCAAATGTATCAACTCCTGTTTTTTAATTAAAAGATCATGAAGAATTTTCAAGGTGCAGGAGAAGAGTTTGTAGCGGTAACCAATCAGGACTTACAGTACCAGACCACAAACCCAGCTGTGATACACACAGTGTCAGGGAAGAAAAAGAAGAAATAAAATAAAATAAATATATATATATATGAAGTGCTGATTTGCCTTTTGGCAAGCTGACTCGGCGTAGCTGGGTGTAGGAAGAGGAGACCACCCTTTTTGGCTCCTAATGGAACTGGAACCGTATGCTTCATTTCAGAGAGATAAACATTCGCATGTGCAGAAAAACGTAGCGTACGATTCAGTGAGTCCCAGCACCAGTCTAGACAGCCTACCTCATTATATTTCCATGCTTGTTTTTCTTATTCCCCAGGTATCCTATCTGTATGCACTGGAGGGCCAGCTGTGGTGTGCTGGCAGGCCCAATTAAAACATTAAATCAAAACACTTAGCTGAGGGAGTCTCTGGACCATCTCACCGTAGTGCATGCGGATTCAGACGAACTGTAGGTGTGTTTGAGTGAAGAAAGGGAGTCATATCTCTCCTATTGGGGGGATTGGCAGTTTGATACGCAGCGGATTAATCCCGTCTGCGCCGTGCGTAACATCTGCCTGACCGTTGGACGATCCTCTTATTGTTCCTGGCGTTGTCACCCGCAGTCGTAAATACAACCGGCGAGAGACGGACACTATCGAAGAATTCAGGTTGACGCGCATTTTTATTTTTAGCTGTAGTATTTACTACGGTGAGGAAGCGAAGTCAAGGTCAGAGGAAAGATGTTGTTATGCGCTTGGCCGTGCAGGGCACACGCGACAGAGCTGCGGTCCCCTGAGCAGGAGAGGAAAGGGGGGTGCTGGAGTTCCTTCTCGAAACGTTGCCAACTTCTGCAGAGTTTATCAATTTAATTGCGGGAATACGACTGTAATTAGTCTCAAAGAATTAGAGGGGGAAAGCCTTGAGAACCCAAATGAGCTCCAGGCTTTCCAGAGCGTTTGGAAACCTCAGGAATTTGAAACGGGAATTTGAAAGCAAGAAACCCACTCGAAGGTTTTGCATGCCTACAATACCTCCGTCTCTAGGCAAGACTCATCCCTGTAGCTCTTGCTAAACAGAGAGAAAACACTGGAAATTGTTCACAGACAATGATTAAGTGATGTCTAAAGTAATTCATGTGAAGCAGGCTAGGAAACATTACTGTTCAAAAATCCTTTATGGGATTGTCACTGTCATGATTATCCTTGCGTTGCTATTTCTATCTAAACCCATTTTAAACCCTCTTAAGGCCACAAGAGGGTACTCGGAGGTTAAGGTACAGAGGGTCTTAACCTTAAACATATAAATTAGTGGTGTTTATCTGCTTTCTGGTAACCCGACGCTGCAGACAGAGATTAGCCCTGGACTTGCTTCACCAAATGAGCTAATGCCCCGAGTTTAGCTAACGCCAGCGGACCAGGCCTCAGTCTGGGCACGAGGCTGCAGAGGCGTAAGGAGAAGGAAAATCGCCAAGCAAAGTAAGCACTATAAGGAACATAAAAATCTGCTCTAATTAGGATTACATTAGCCAGGCCACAGTCATGGAGACGGTGTTTAAGGGTAATCAAACTAAATGAGGAGAGGCATGAACCAGAAAAGAAAAAAAGCAAGACCAGTTTGGCAATTAAAACTGGTAATAACTTTAAGCCGAACGTAAAGAAAGAAATAGGATCTCACCTTGACAAACGATTAGCCGTATTCGCTCAATATATAAATATTCTTAATGCAAGATCAACCCTCAACCCTCAAGAGAGAGAGAGAGATAGGGGAGAGAAAGAAAGAGAGAGAGAAAGTGAGAGAGAGTAAGTGAGAGAGAGAAACAATAACATTTGCTGCCCAGTACTCTGCACATGTCTTTTTAAAGGCATATTTCATTGTGGTTTTGTGGCATTTCTGCCTATGAGTGTCTCCACATCACTGCCACATGTGCAACCCAGGCCAAGATGTTGTACCAAAGGATTTCTATCACTTCTGATTGGCTGCAAAACTCCATTCTAAACACCCAAGCTCACAAAGTAACCAAAGCTTGGAAAAAAGAAGACTGCTCTGTTTGGTAATGACAAGGTGTTCCACACAGTGAGGTGTGAGAGAGGGTGCAGAGAGATAGTGTAGAAGCATTTCACCGTTCTCTGGAGATATGAATATGAGGAGTATTTTTGTAGGGGGGGGATTTGATCCGTCATCTCTCTGTGAGCTAATCAAGCGTCTGGCAGCGGATGTGTGTTCCTGCGAGCTGGCAGCGGTGCGATGTGTGGAAAACAACACCATCTGTCTCAGCGCCATCCTCCACCTCCGTCTCCTTCCAAAAACCAATACTGGGCTGGCCATGGTTTCAATTAACAATCAAAGATGGAGGGAACGAGGGAGAGAGAGAGACAGAGAGAGAGAGAGGGGGAGAAAGAGAGAGAGATGGAAGGAGGGGTGGAAGGAGGGGAAAAGAAACTCAATCCAAATCCAAAGCAATAAAAGAAAGAAAAGAGAGAAAAAGAAGGACTTGGCAGATCGAAAGAGCAACAAATTCAGAGAGCGAAACTTAACGATGTAACACCATCAAAAGACTTTTCCAAGACTTTTCTAGATCAAGCTATTCAAGGCTGGCACGAGAACCCAACA
Source organism: Hypomesus transpacificus (assembly GCF_021917145.1). Classification (NCBI taxonomy): domain Eukaryota; kingdom Metazoa; phylum Chordata; class Actinopteri; order Osmeriformes; family Osmeridae; genus Hypomesus; species Hypomesus transpacificus. The sequence goes on from NC_061085.1 coordinate 8,613,947, forward strand.
AAACATGTTCTCCATAAAAGTCCAAATAGGATTCTCCTGGGACATAATCCCCTCCTGAATAGTAATTGTCCCCATAGCGAGATTTGACTAGATATTTGTGTCCATCTTTCATTTCACGTTAGACTAATGTTTTTTCATGGCCCGCATTGATTGACAGGGACTGCAGCATGCACATGTTTTACAACAAAATATCTGGATTCACGGATTTTCATCGTAAGAAAAGTCCAGAGGGGCCAACAGCAATAGTGTTCCCCAGCTCTGAAGCAGTTCCAGGCAGCACATCTGTGTCTGCAGACCCGGGAGAACTGAGACCAGGAAACAAGGCCTGGCAGGACTGATTCAGGGCCCAATTTGCCCCAGGAAACAGCTCCAGAGAGAGAGAGAGTCCAGGCTGGTTGGCCTGGATCTGAGGCGTTAAGACTTACAAAACCAACACTATTGACTTTGTTACTATATATATATCAGCGTCACAACCTCCTTTTAGCTCTCTGGATGAGGAATGAGTGCAGATGGGCAGGACTCAGCACAGACTCGCCCCCCCCCCCCCCCCCTCACCTCTGTACAACACCAGGAGTCACGCTGTGTGAAGACCACAGGTCATTCTCTGTTTGACTCTGATGAATGCAGTTGGTCTCAGCAGGGGGGGGGGGAGAGGACAGAAAGAGGCGGCGCTGACGGCGTAAGAAGGGGAGGAGGGGGGTCTCGGCGTCAGTCTTCCAGCTGGTCCATCTTTCTGGGCTTTGTTTGGGCTTTGCGGCCGCACGTTAACGAGGTTCCCCCCCTGAGGCGCCGCTGCAGAGCGTCCGGTGCCGGCTGTGCCGCCGGTCAAGCCGGCACGGTGGAGAGGCGCTCACTCTACACCCTGCTGGAGGGCCCTGTGCTATCAATCAAACACCAAATACTTACCTATACTAAATCGGCACAACACAGAGACACACAGAGACACCACGGTTAGCAGACTACACTAAATCTCGCTACCGGGGGGGGAACGTACATATATGTAACTAGAGTCCAGTGAATAGCCTCATATGGTTGTCTCTGAAGATGAAACATCCATTTAAATGCTTTTTTAATCCATTGTTATTTTTATTTGGCCTGGCATTCAAGTATCCTAAATAGTCAGCCTGTCAGCGGGGGGCATCCAGGCCTTCAGCTTTACTCTGGGAAAGCAGAATATGGTCTCCCATGTCCAACAACATTACAGCTGGGTTTGTATCGTACTGTCGCCCTTAGCGCTGTTGTCAGCTGGGTAATGTCTGCCACCAGTGACAAGGGGAGGCATTTACAAAGGTGTTGACCTGCTAATGGATCCTTAGAGACACCCTAAGTAATCGCTCCACAGAATTACAGCTCTAAAAACATAAGCAGTCTAGATGCACATTTGTCTAAAGGAAATTGATACTTTTTTTCCTCCCATTTGCCATCATAACATTTCCGCTTAGCACAGGAAATAACCACATTTAAAGCAACGGTTGGTATGTGGCTTCTATCGAGATGGGTATCCACAGGGTCATGTGAAACCTAAGTAGTTAACACAGAGGTAGACTGAGGTTGGGGCTCCAGCCGTGGCTGTAATTGGTCCTCACAGCTCATGCACTGGGAAGAAGAAATGCATGGCCACAGTAATCCCTCTCAATACAAAGGTGCTGATAGAGATACAGTAGGTCTTCTTGTCGAGAAAGATCCGGTTTCAGCTAAGCCACTGAGTCAAATGGTTGAGAGTGTGGATTTTTTGCAGACCTTTGTGAACGGTCGAAATCAATGGTGCCTCGATAAGAGTCGTGGGAAACGTGTGTTGCATGAATGTTCATCTGCATTCGGCATCTTATAGCCTGAAACTTTCATGGCAGGATGTTTTGCATGCGAGGGCTAAGCGAAAAAACACATCGCCACATATGGAAATGATAGAAGCATCCTTCGCTACATTCTTTGCGGAATGCCGCGGCATTAACGCACATTTGAAAATGATTACCGGAGGGAAGCCTCAGCAGCATAGCTGTACGAAGCCCTGATGGCAAAGTCAAAATAAATACAAATAAGAATCCTGGCTTCCACAGCAGCATGTTTCAGTTAAGCCATAGCTGCCTCTGGGTCTACGATGCCCGCAATTTTCTCATGTGATACAGCGTCCCAGGCCTGGAGAACTGGGGCCAGTCCATTTTCATTTTCTCATTTAGTCTCCAAGACAAACCCTGGTTTCTTTACTAAATATGGCTGGGTTGTCCAGGAGGGTGTGGGGGGTGGCTTCCTCTACCACCCTCACCCCACCCAACCTGTGTCCTTCCTCTTCCTCTGCCCCTCTGGTTGGCTCTTAGAGATGCGGGGGACGGGATACATCCAGGAAGATTTGTACGTCCGCCCGGTCATTGACATGATCGTTTGGGAGAAAGACGGAGGCAGTGAGGGCAGTAACCCTGTAGCACTGTTTAACCGACGCTCTGAAAAACAATAACGTCGTTAGGGAGTCCAGTGCCAACATAGCTGATCTCAGTGCCCACTTTATCTTCTTGTATAAATATGCCTCATCCCAAACTGTGTCGGAGGGGTTCCGCCTTGCAGCGCTCTACGCGACACCCGCTTGGCACAGCCGGGTCCGATACACAAACACATCTACAAAAACAGACCGTTACACATCCCTTCGTTTTTTTTTTTCGTCACGCCTCCAAACCTCTCCCTTAACGACCTGCGGGCTCGACCGCTCCGGTGTCTACGAGCTGGTGTTTTCCCCCCGCCATCAGCGTTTTCTTTGTCGCCGTCCATGAGAGCTCGACTGTTAGAGAGTGCGGGATGTGTGTTGTGCGAGGAAGCAGCAGCAGCCAAGTCAAACCACCACCGCTGCACCCCTAACTACTGCCATGGAAATAAACGTCTCGCCACAATGGGACGTGGGAGTGTGTGTGGTTGTTGTGGAACACGGCAAGGCAGACCAGCCTTCATCTGGAGGAGGAGGAGGAGGAGGAGGAGGAGGAGGAGGAGGAAGAGGAGGAGGAGGAGGAGGAGGAGGAGGAGGAGGAGGAGGAGGAGGAGGAGGAGGAAGAGGAGGAGGAGGAGGAGGAGGAGGAAGAGGAGGAGGAAGAAAGCTTGTTTGGGGACACGGATGGATTTCCTTCGCAAGACGTTAGCCTTTTTTTCTTTTTTTTACCTCACCGAGAAAAACCAGTCGCCTGACCTGTGATAAAGTTGCTCTGAAACAAACAAACAAACAGGGTTCAGGGGGCGAAGGATCGACAGGCAGAGCGGCACTCACGTGGAAGGTGTGTTTGACTCCCAGGGCGAGCTTCTCTGTCTTGACGTCCCAGACGACGGGTTGAGGGGAGCTCAGCACGAAGGCGAGGGGCTTCTGGTGGACCAGCAGAGACTGGATGGGCTTCAGATGCAGCTCCACCTGTGGGAGGGAGAGCAGAACATTAAGCAGGGCGTCACAGTAGGCCTGGCGTCACAGCCGTCTGCACCGCCTAGGGCATGGGCCGGGCCGGTACGAGGAGAACAGTTGGGGTTGGAGGAGAGCGGAGTCGAGGGGGCCAGGTTAACAGAGCTCAGGGGGGCCCCACCGAACACATTAACAAGTCAACACAGGGTCAGCAATAGAGGATAAAAACACTCATGTTCCAGTTAGCTTTCTTTGCGCTAACGTCTTAGCCGCTACGCGGGCCTTTCAATGTTATCAAACCACGGCAGGGAAACACTCTCGACTGTTCCTGCGTAATTACAGAGCTATCAAGTCGGAGACCTTCGTTCCTTATCAGACTCTCGGTTGTTTACGCGCTCTCTTTGGGCGATAATCTCGCAGAGACGACAGGCTGTGTTTTTCCTCCCCTTGGAAGGCAGTGACACGGCTCGGTGGTCTCAGCAGTTTCTGAACTTTCACACACTGGGGTCTTTGTTAGCGCAGAGACAAGTAACGAGAGAGTCTCTGTTAGTCTCCCCACAGCGTGCAGTCACGTCTTGTGTGCTCACACTGTCATTAAAAGGGATTTTAACCGTCTGTTAGTGACAGTTGGGGAGCGAACCTCCCCCCCCACCCCCTTTTGGGAGCTCTGTTGTTGCACATCAGGCTCCAGTACTGGCTCTGGCTGGGCCCTGTGGACCACATCTTGCTGGCTGATTTAGGGCCTGGAAATGCACTGAACCCGAACCCCCTGCTGAAGAAGTATCTGGAGTTAGCCCCCCCACATCCCCAACGAACTTGACAAATAGGCGCAACTTCATCACAGTTCTGACTTTATGTGCTTCTCTATCCGACTGTCGGCCTCGGTCAGATAACAGGGTTCCATAACCTGGGGCAAAATACAGGTCAGGCCTCCAGCGAGAATACATTCTCACATAATTACATTCTCAGGTGAAATAAAAACAATTGATGGAGACTGATAGTACCAAGAGCCAGTGGTCGAAAAAAAAAAACATTTGCGAAGACGTTCCGTATCTCTGTCTCGTATTTCATCCTTGTCCTAATCCTATTCCCTCGCTAATCATATTAGGCTTGTGCTGTGTGTGAGGAGTAAAAGCTTGTAAATTACTAACTCAGACCACAGGGTTTATGTCGGTGTCATATTAGCTACTTTATTTAACTCGATTAGTCATGGCAGCTTCAAAAAGAGTCAGGATAGAAACGGCTCTTACTATTAAGTTAACTCAAACATCTCAACTACATATAATTCAACTACATAGAGCCAAGAACAGTTCAGAAAACTGAATCGAACCGGCAACCTTTTGATTGGTAGCCCGATACCCTAACCGCTCAGCCATCTGACCCCCACTTACACCAGTTACCACCACAGGGACTCAACAGAACTCAACTCGTTCAACACCAACTACTACAACGAGAAACACTGAGACTGGAAAAAGAAAAACCTTTCTCCCTCCTGCTGCTTGTGTCTCTTTCCTGAGGGGTTCAGGACCTGTCACTGGGACGAGATATGAACAGCATCCTCTCTCACACTCCCTGCCTCACCCTGTCAGGCCCCTTACACGCTATCTCTCTTCCAGTCCGTCTCCGGGACAGCTAGGCTCTCTGCCTCGACACAGACGCTTGCTATCCAGGGGAGAGTGACATGTTTATCCAAGGCGAGTGACACCGACTTGGCATTCAAAAAGCGATCTCTCTTCGACACGCTGTGAGGCGGAGGGGGAAGAGAGACGGACACAGGCAGAGAGAAAGCAGCACTCCCCTGATCAGTCTCCTTTAGATCTGCGGCCTGGAGAAACGAAGGAACGCAAATGAGGACGAATGTTTATCCATAAAAGTGCTGCAATAATCATAATAGAAAGCCCTCATAGTGAGACAACTGGAAGAAATTACCCAACGTTTATCTGGGTTAGGGAGCTGGCTGACACTCAGAGTCACTTTAGTCTCTTATCATTTTTAACTCATTCCTTCATGTTTGTCCTCATGGAAAGTGTTGGATGAGGCTGTAATCTACTTAAGCCTCCCTCCACCGTCCAGACGATGGAAAAAGACTTTGCATCTCTCCCCTGAGAGTCCCGGCAACAAAAACACAATCATACCTGGTAATATTCACTTGGCTGAGCTAAGGGGGGCTGGCGAGAGAGAAAGTTAGTGAGTGGGAGGGAGGGAGGGAGGGAGGGAGGGAGGGAGAAAGAGAGAGAGAGAGAGAGAGAGAGAGAGAGAGAGAGAGAGAGAGAGAGAGGGGAGAGTTGTAAAATCTACGGAATTTTTGCACCAGACAGAAACAATTCCCGAAACACATGAGTCACCTGAACGCAAAGTCATAAACAGCATTGCAACAAAAACAAAAAAAGTTTAGATCAACTTAGCAGACAAATTCAAGCAATTAGCAGACTAGTGAGTAATATTTAGTGTGAAATAAGACAGCCCAATATCACATTTCACTAGCCCAAGGAGAGGTCAGTGATGAATCTAGATAACAGTTCAGTCCACTTCCTATGAAATTGGAGCGGGAATTCACACGTAGCAATAATCCTGTTAGCTCCAACAGAAGACTAGACTCTCTCCATCTCTCTGTCCGTTTCCCCAGTGTAACAAACACATGCCCAACAGCAGCTGGAGAGTGTCCCTGCCCCCAGACCACAGATTCCAGCATGAGGGCTGGGGCATCGCCATGGCAGCCAGTCTTCCTGGTCACGCCAACCTCCCTTCCCCCTCCCCTCAATCCCCGGTAACATGATTACGACCGTGTCACAGTTGCCCTGGGCATGGTGGGGCCAGGACTGGAGGCCCCAGGGACCAAGTCTGTTGGCAGGGATCAGGTAGCTCGGGGATGCTCCGGGGGCAGCCGCTTTCAGGGGGCCCACGCGGAGAGGGGGTCTGCAGGGGCACGGGAGCCCCCAGTCTGATTGATGATCGGGAGGTCGGAACAGGGATTTGGGGGTTCCAGTTTACGTTACAGGCGCGGGACACATTTGCCAGTGGCCCCGGGGAGAGAGAGGCGCAGAGGGGCTTGTCTGGAACGATCACGTTACGGGGAAATCCAAACCGGAGCGAGGGGACGGCAGCTGCTGCCAGCCTACTGAGACACGTCCGAAGGCGGACCGTGATTGGCCACAACAGACGTAAACAAGGAGTCCAATAAAATAATTTATTTTCTTTCTTTTTTTATTCCCAATATTGGTGTTTTTCCCAATTTTAAGACCTTTAAGACCAACTAAAACGTTATTTGACCAGCCTACCTGGTCAAGCAAGGATAGATGTGTCCCCGGGCTGACGTTTTGCATTGACACGCTGTCATTTTTCAAAAGTGATTCAAGTGGGTCTGTGTTGAGCATCTGAATTCAATTACATGACCTTTTCGAGGCTGAGTAAATTATACCTCAAGACTCAAGATTCATAAATACATCAGCAGTGTAAAGTGATCCTTCCATAACTGCACAGCCCCTGGTAAAGAATGGTACCCAGCAGTATATAACACAGCTGTCCGATTTCTCACTCGCCAGTCATCCCTGGCTCCACAGCCTTCAGTAGCCCTACAGGAAAAGGGCGTTTCCTTTATTGACGGAGCTAATTATGCGACTGACAGTCCTTAGTGACTCGAGAAAACCCCAAACATCCTTCAATTAGCCACAGAGTAAGACTAATCTACCAAAACACATTCCCTCCCAGCAAATAATAACGGCAATCAAGTAAAGCTGGAAGGAAGACAATTCAGGGCACGCAAGTGAAATAGATTGGCGGCAGCTGCAAAACAATGGAAGCTAGCTTTTTTTTTTTTTCACGTGCCTTTACTGTAACTGGGCTGGCGTCTAATACTGTATATGTTCGGTAAGCCGTTGGAAGAGGTCCCTGGTTCTAGCCTTGTTCTAGGCTTGGATAAACATGTCCGGGCATGCCTAGCACTACAACACAATCACTCATCCACCGTAGGCAGCAGAGATGTAAGTCAAGACAGCTCGCCCTGCCCAGGACCCATCCCATGCCTCTGAACACCATGATCTACCTTCATCAAGATATGTGTGTGTGTGGAGGGGGGGGGGGGGAGTGTGGGTTGGTGTGTGTATACGAGTGTTTGGTGTATGTGTGCGTGGAAGAGGGTTTTGTGGCAGGGGTGTGTGTGTGTGTGAGTGGGTGTGTGTACAAGTGCTTGGCGTGTGTGCCCATGTGCGTGTGTGTGTGTTAGAGATCTTGGTTGTTTCTGGATCACTGCAGTGGAAGAGAGGAGGACTGCATGAGTAGATGGTGGAGGAGATAGGGGAGGCAAGGGGGCAGGGGGCTGGAGGAGAGGACTGGAGGCCGAGGACAGAGAAGACCCGGACCAGGCAGACGGAAAAACCTGTTGACTGCTTTTATCATTCCCGCTCGCTGATCTGAGAGTGATGAGGTCTCTACCTGGAGCCACTCCACACCTCTCTGATGCTAATCAGTCTGCCTCCAGCCCCGGACCAGACAGAAAGAACCAGTCAGATGAAGGACTTCAGGACAGATAGGGTTTCATGGGTAGATAATAATCTGGGCCTGATAAAGATGTATGGCAGGGGACATGGAGGTAAACAATCTGGAAGGGGCGGACAGACTGCAGCCAAGCAGACCCAGATCTCAGGCTGATAGGGTTAAGTGGACATGGTTCTCGCAACATCACAGTTCTATCACAATATGCGTTCGTGTCATAGGGAGTCAGATGGCTGAGCGGTTAGGGAATCGGGCTAGTAATCAGAAGGTCGCTGGTTCAATACCCGGCTGTGCCAAATGACGTTGTGTCCTTGGGAAAGGCACTTCACCCTACTTGCCTTGGGGGGGAATGTCCCTGTACTTACTGTAAGTAGCTCTGGATAAGAGCGTCTGCTAAATGACTAAATGTAAATGTGTCAGGTTGGCTGACATGAGAAGCGTGAATGTTTGGCCTTACATGGCATCACATGCTGACAGAGCGTCTAATATAATAAATGAATCACCTTTGACACGGCGCGAGTCAGCACATTCTGTACAGTGTGTGGATGTGAATAGGCCTTGAGCTGGCTGAAGCAGCCTTTTGTTCAAGTGTGTGGGTGTGTGTGTGTGCGCGCGCGCAAGTCTCACACTGTAACTGTGTGTGTGTGTCTCCCACTCGAGTTGTCGCCTAGGGGCTGAGCTCTCAGCAGCTGTGTGTGTCTGGTCAGTTGTACAGTCACTCACTCACACAAGAAGAGCTATCTAAGAATTCCACCTGATAAAACAATCTTCTGCCATGGCCCAAGCTGATTCATGGCCAAGAGCCGTCTTTTGATGTTTGCCTTTCGGTAAATTGATTAGACAAAGACGGTCCGTGTAAGAGATTAGCGGGCTCTTTTGTTTATTTTCGGCCCTATCGCCCAATCACACAACCAGACAAGGGCAAGGAGCTCATGCCCCTGTTTGTCTCCACGGTTACCAGAGAACGGCGTTTGTTTTTGCGCCACGGATGGGAGTGACGAGCGGAACGGAAGCTCGGCCACTCCGACTCCCATGATGCTTTGCGTCAACAAGGGTTTTGATTTGTAGTTTGTTAAGAGGAGTGACAAAAGGACACTTTGACCTGGGACACTGAGACAAGAAGAACACATGGGGAAATATTTCAACGTAACACCAAAACCATAAGGCTGACGTTACATGTGAGATCACTGTTTTGACAGAACTTAAAAGAAATCATACTAACACTTTTCAGTAAAAAATAACTGCAAAGCAGGTAAATTACCTCAAGTCATACAGATTAAAAATGGGATGAAATACGATCACCCAGGCCAGTCTGTTAAAACAGTTGACTGACTTCCTCCTCCACTCCCTCTCTCCACCTCTCAGACTGGTTCACTTGCTCACTACGGGCTTGAAAACATATTACCATCCCAAGTGGCAAATCTAATCTTAAGCAAATGCGCCACAAAGTAATCATGTGCTTATCTGAGAGCAGCATAGCCCTCCCTAACTCATCCAGCCTGGTACTTACAGTCCTTATCAGGGATCTGCACGGGCAGAATGGCTGCTTTGTTCTGTTCTGCATCTCCAGTCTCCCGGTTGGTCTTTAGCTTAGACGCATCCCCTCTACACAGAGGCTCTCAGAGCGACCCTGACCGCGGCCATGACGACCAGTGAGGTCACGGCGGTTCCAGTTCTGTCCGTCCGTTTGTGCTAGTGACAAACACCATCGCTCTGAGCTAAAAACCCAGGTCGGATTCAGGGTGAAACCCAGGTAACAGTCAGTCCTTTGTCAAGGCTGGTGTTGATTGAAGAACCAGGCTAGGATGGAGGAACTGTGCTTGAACCCCTGGTTGGTTGCTCTCCACACATCCCTGTGTGTGTGTGGACGACGGACGCACGGTCTGATATCGTGGCTCTGTGTCGACACAGCTCAGGGGGGCAGTGTCTGTTCTTCACAAGCGGCCTCTGAAGAAGGGCCCTCGGGGGCCGCGTCACTCCCTCTGAAGAGGGGCCCTCGTGGGCCTCGTCCCTCCCTCTGAAGAGGGGCCCTCGGGGACCCCGTTCATCCCTGGTGGAGCTCCCTTCTGTCTCTAAAAGCTCAAAAGGAGGGGGGGAGGTACGCCCGGGACGAGCTCGCCAGCTTTTCATCAAGAAGTCATAAAGGAGAACGATACATACAGCATGTCTCAAGTGTGTTCATCAGTCACTCTCTGTCGGCAAGATATGCCAAACGACAGGACATTTTTTCCCCCAAGCCATGGTTCGATACCAGGATAATAAAATAAACATTTGTGGAAAAGAAAAAAATATATATAATAATTGGTGTTCTGTTATAAACAAGATAACTTGTTGGTGTTTACACAGTAACAAATATTAACGTGAGCCACTAAGGTGTTGGGTTTCATTTAATGACTCTATTTATCCATGGGGACTGGACAGGAGCCAGGGTGTAGATGGCCTAGCGAGTGCAGCTGTGCATTTCTCTCTGTTATTGAAAGGATAAGAGCCTAAACGCCCTCTGGTTCATGCCCATGCGGAATGAGTCCATTGGACGCAGGCAGGAAACGATTCATTTCTCTCACTTATTACATGAAAATGTGGAGGGGACTGCGAGAGTGTCTGAGGTTCACATACACGGATGTGGTAAGAATGTGCAGCTGCTGTCTGTGTATGCGTGCGTGTGTGTGCGTGTGCGAATGTGTGTGTGTCGTGTCAACATTTTCTGCGCCGTAAAAGTCCCCTTTCCCTGTCCTCGTTCCCCTTCCTCTACCGTAGCCTGCGCAGTAAGCACATATTTTCAACGTTGGATAAATGCATGTAGCGGTGAGCAGACCGCCGGTTGGAAGTCAGGTTTGGAGTCTGAGCCCTAACCGAGACTACGCCGAGAACAGAGGCTGTGGCCGAGGGACCAGAGCCCAAACAGCATGCTCCCCCAAGCCCCCATCCCTGAGGCCCGGGTCGGAGCACAGCTCAGCCAGAGCAAGCCAGGCCACAGGCCTCTCTTGTGCTGCAGGCCGCTCTCTAAACATCCAAACATACAGTGTGTTCCACGAGCCAGACACCGCTTCCTCCCCCCCCCCCCCCCCATCAGGAGAGGCAGAGAAGAGGACTTCTCAGAAAGAAAAAAAACATAGAAAAATTCGAAAAAACCTTTCCAGAATCAGCCACTGACCAGCCACCTCTCTGCTGACTTACAAAACAAGCACGAGACACACATTCCAAACCAAACAGAGGAAGAGGCTCATAACAGAGTCAGATTAATATGTATGCTTTCCAGAAAATGCTGGACGATGGATTTAACTCGACCTTGTATTCGTGCCACAATGGGGGGGAGAAAAACAACAACACTTCACCAGCCTATTGGCCAAAACTAGACAAAGGAGCCTAAAGAAATAAGATGCTGTCTATCAAGTCAAACCGAGCAAGCTAGAGTCATGAAGTGTGGAGCAGTTCAAGTCAGGCATTCGTGGATGGACGCTGGTGAGCCACCGTCACTCATGTGTCCGGTGGACTGTTTCATGTTTACGCCTCGCAGAGCCTCCTCCAGTTGTTCCTGAAGGTCAGGGCCTCCTGGTGTCCCTGAAACCCAACTCCTGCGTTGTCCCCCTCCGAGGACGAGGGGACTGAAGGACAGGAGAGAACAGGCAGGGGGCGGGGCAGCTGTGCCCTTCTCTCAGGTAGGAAGGCCGTCAGAGTGGTACACCGCCAGATGTCCTTAGGAAGCTTATCTCCGAAGAGACACCCTCAGTCACAGGGCAGCTTTATCTCTGGGAGAGCATGGGCAACTTCTTTTTGCCGAGGCCACCGATCGAGGGACAGGGGGATTAATGCCTCCTCCGCACCAGCTTTTCTCTGGAGCACACAGGTAAATAAAGTTTCGAATAGGTCATTTACTCGGAGGTAGACAGACGCACGGCGGCAGGGAACATTCCGGAATGTTCTATTTCGTCTGGTAATCTTGCGGTTATTTATTAGCAGGACAAAGGGTAAGAGTCATCACCAGTGCTGAGCGAGGAAATGGAAATAGCTCCAAAGCAAATAGACCTAATCTTGTTGAAAAGACAAGGACAACTGATTTCACAAAACATTTAGCTCAGCCCAACACATCAATAACACCATTCAGTCGTCTTGATTTATTGTCCAACATATTTAAACACACAAGAGGAGCCACCGCACAGTCATATAAACATTAACACTGTCAAACTGACCGACAAAAACTCACAAGATATATTACAGCTAAGTGTAACCAAAGCATTGCCCCACAGTTGTATGTCAACAGGAATGACATCTGTACTTAGGGAGAGGATTGTGTTTTCAACTGCAGACTGCACCTCCCAGCGAGACTTAGTTGACAGTAATACATGTAATTATTTGTGCAGTGACACCAAGCAAGGGAGTTCTCTAAGGAGAAAAATAATTGCAGATTTTAGACAGACAAGTTCTTGTGGGCCACAATCAACCTCCATAGCCCCTTCGCACTGTCGAAGGCCCGATTTCCCCCCAGGCAGCCATGATTTTGTCTCTGTCTCCAGCCCGGAAAATATCCCAGATGTGTTCGAGTCAAAAGTCCTCTCAGGCCTTTGTCCTGAACTTTGCCAATCTCTCCCCGAATCGACGAGACGTAATTATTGTGCAGGAGTTTTCAAAGCCTAACAAATACCTGGGGTTTGGAATGTGGTGAGCGGAACAATCTTATCTGACAGCTGCTGTAGACAAAACTACGATTGGCTTTAGTTGGAATATCTCAGTCACTTCCTAATGCACCTTGACAGAAGGATATCTGGTGAGGCTCGGGTTCAAACAGGGTCGAGTTTCAGTACTTGGCTGGACTTTTCCGAACAACGAAAGCCAACAGAAAGTGCAATCAGAGAAGCAATCATTTGGCATCTGGATCAATGACAAGTATGGCAAGGCGCAAGGCCTGACCTTATTCGATTTATTTCCAGCTTGACACTCAATTCAATGTGTTTTTGGCAACTGTTTCAAACCAGTTGTTTAATATCACACTGTGCTCCTATTGGTCATTTCTTGACTCATTTTAAAGGAACATTCCATCAAACTGGGCCCCAGTCGTTGTTCACAGCCCCTCCATTATGTAGTTAGTAAGAGGGCTTGAAGCTAATTACACATAATCAAGATGCAGTTCAATCACAAGCAGAAGTAAGCCCGTCCAGTTCTGTGTGTTTGTCTTGTATTATTTCCATTCCTACCACAGACATGTCATGTCCAGTACGGACACTGCCCATACTGCTTTAACTCCACTTCTCACCACTTCCTCACTTCCTGTCCAAAGCAGAAAGGGAAATAAGCAAGCCCAGAACACATTGACCAGGTGACCCCCCCCCCCCCCCCCCCCCCTACCACCCCCACTACTCTGATAATGTCTCCGTCCTTGTTATGGAGCTCCTGAGAAATGTGTTTGTGTTCCCGCTGCCTCAGTACTAAAGACACACAGTTCGTCCGGTGCGCGGCTGGCCTTGGCAGCACGCGGGCCCACATCAGCAGTTCACTCCTCGGGACAGGCCGAAGCACGCTGCCTCGCAAACTGACACGACCGACGAGGCCAAGAACCTGACACAGCGCTTCCAGGACAGAGGCTCGTGACTCAAGCGAAACAAACAGAGGCGTTTGCCTGACTCTGTGTCACCACCACCACGACCCCTGACAGTCTATTCTGGTCATAGCAGCATCTTCTAAAAGAGAGTGGGTAATATTTCCATCACGGCGTGTACATCACTTACAAAGTACAACGCCTATTTACATGATACTGAATGTTAGTAACAAAGAGTGACAGGATTAGTTCACTGAACTGAGATACGTATATTGTGTTTAAGCACGTACCAACCTGTGAGGTACCCTTGAGACAATTAATGTATGGTTTCATGTGTCAACTGGATAAGTCTGAGAACTGAATAGTAGAGGCTCTGGTCAACCCTTTAAAGAGCTGCTAGCGATTTACTTTGAACTTAAGACGACATTGGCACAAAAGTCTTCATACTTTTTAATGCACTGTATTATATATGTGGTATCTTTTAGTTTTTCTCTCTTTTTTATAGCTCTTTGTCTGTTATTTTATATGAAACTTGACGTCTGAAATAAAGATTTATATATATATACATTAGATAACACTGTTTTTTTTCTTCTCTGCTTTTGTTTTTACGCTGCGCAACCTCCAACAACAATCACATCTCCCGCGGATGTTGACAATCTTCTGCTCCCTTGCTCCGACCAACAAGCCTTTCTTCTGCTTCCTGTCTGCCACAGGAGGGGGAAGGAACGGCGGCCATTTGCAGGCCTCCTGATTACAATAGGGCAAAAGAGGGTACGGGATAGGACCCAGCAGAGCTGCTGTATCTGAGAGGCCTTTGGGGCCCTAGAACAGGCCCTTTCCAGGGCATGATGTTCAACACATGGGCTGTCATCATTCTGTTGTTGACTACACAGTGTGGTCTGTTTCAACCCCCAGTCTGCTACAAGTCAACCGAAACGATTTTGCGGGGGGGGGGTGCCCCTTGTGGCTCACTGGGAAAGAGCGTGTACCATAACAGCTAACGCCTGGGTTAGAATCTGGCTCAAGCCATTTCCTGCACATCCTCCCCCACCCCTCTCTCTCTCTCCCCCCCCCCCCCCCCCTCTCTCTCTCCCTGCTTTCCTGTCTCTCTCCAACCGTCCTATCAAAGAAAGCCGGCCCAAAAAAACACACAGAAATCCTTTTCTGTCAGTTGATGTGCCTGGTTGCCTCACCTCGGTGGGGGGTTCCCCCGGAGCATCGGGTCCCTGGTGTCTCAGGTTGATGATGTGCACCTCCTGTGGGAAGCGGGCGGTGCCACGGCTGGCACAGCCCGACATGGCGGTGAAGCTCTTGGCTGCGGCCTGCACAGGATGGCTCACCCCTACGGGTAACACCTCACACGGGCTCCGAGACAGCGGCCCTGGAGACACAGGCGGGAAACGAGGTTCAGGGGGGTGTTGACACAACGACAAACAACACATTTGAAAAAACGGGGGGAAATAATCATAATCAAATGTTCTGTAAAAGGGATATGGCAATCGTGACGTTTTTCAATAAGCGTTCCCTTTGCCATGCGTTATTTGGTTTGTTCGAATCATCCACGTTATGCCTTCAAATGATACAAAATGGCTTCGTAATTGATGCAGTGTTTTTTTTAAGCAGTGCTGGTAAACAGCCAATCACAAACAGACTTTTCTCAGCGCTTCACAGTCCATTCACATAGCAGCTTTGTGACTGACAGCCGAGGTACCAGACCTGTCATTGAAAGAGCCCAGAGCTACCCCATTATATTCCCTTCCAGCCACTCGGAGCCTTTCTCTCCTTAAATGCTCGGATTTGACCTTCTTTAATCACTCAGAGGAGGCGAAGTAGACTTCACACTTTAGAGAACTTGGCAGTGGAAAGACCGTAATTAGCCGCGGACATCGGAGCGGTTGCCTTGGAGACGTGGCAGGCTCCTGTATTGGTCTGCGGTGAAGCGAGTGGTGTTGCTCGTAGTAACGGTCTGCCTCGTTCTGACCAGCACCAGCGCTCCCAGTCGCAGACAGATGACCTTGAAACGCAAGCGGAATATCTAGAGTGACGGAGCCCAGGGAGCGCGAGCGCAACTCGGAACCAAAGTCCCTGCAGAACGTTTCTCCTTAAAAGGTCATCCTGAGGTACCGTGAGCAAGTTGTTGACGTGTAAATTAACTCAACTTTCATTCTGTGTGCTGTCTTCCTGCTCATTACTGAGTAGACGGGGTTTATGAAGGGAATTCAAGGTAATGCATGATCCAGCTGTAGTCAATCATATACAGATAGGCAGACAACAACAGCGGTGCAGTCTGAAGAGCAGTCAAGACTCTAGATCTTTTTACTGTTTTACCTGTCTGCCTGTCTGCCTGCCTGCCTGCCTGCCTGCCTGCCTGCTGTCTGTCTGTCTGTCTGTCTGTCTGTCTGTCTGTCTGTCTGTCTGTCTGTCTGTCTGTCTGTCTGTCTTCCTGTCTGTCTTTCTGTCTGTCTGTTTGTCTGTCTGCACACCTGCCTGTTTGTCACATATGTTTGTCTTCCTGCCTGTCTGTCTGTCCATCTTTCCATCTGGCTTCCTGCCTGTCTTTCAGCCTGCCCGCACACCTGCCTGCCTGCCTGTCTGTCTGTCACCGGTCCATCAGTCCGTCCATCCAGAGGGGGGGGGGGGGGGCGGGAGAAGCCCCCTCGCTCCCATGTGGAGAGAAACTGTAGGCCCAGTGAGCTTGATCAGTCAAGCAGAGCCACCCGGCATGGAGCAAGGACACACACAGACGGGCCGGGAGGCCGCTGTCTGGGTTCTGTCTGTCCCGCGTAGAAAAGCACATTTGTAAACCCTCACCTACACCGCCGTGTGCTAAAGGAGCTTTCATTTGAGCGCAGGTTCACGCCAGCACAACATTTCACCCGTAAATAATCATGTTCTTTTTCCTCACGTGCGTAAGCATTCTTTCACCCTCCCATCACTGATTTCCCCGAACTTACTAAGTACACGCGATGTACGCACGCACATTTACAAAGGCTCACGCACATACTTGCACACACACACACACCCAGAGCCCGAGGTTTGCGGCAGGCGTTGAACAGGCCTTTTCCATTAGAACGTGAGGTCTCCTGGGAGGAGCTGCGGCCAGGCTTCCCTGCGGCTCGGTCCCGGCTCGTTCCCCCACACAGGCCTCCTCCAGCGGGGGCCAAGGCCAAGGCCAAGGCTCATGTTTCAACGCTGCACGCCAAACACGCAAGGGTTGCCGATAGCGATCACGTAGGACATTTGGAAATAATTAAATGTGTGGGGGGGGGGGGACTCAGGACAGAGAGATAACAACTTTTGCCCCCCCCCCCCCCAGCCCCAGTCTCAAAAACGCATTACCTCCTCTGTGCGTGTGGTTTCCTAACTCTAAGCAAAGGTAACTGTCGTTTGCTGTGTAATGCTGCACAGTTACCTCACTATTCTCAGCGCTTGTGCCGTGTTAACCCGGATACGTAGCATCCCCTTCGCTTGTCGTCGGGACAGAATTGCTTTACTGTAGTCACTCATCTCCCGAGATGGATCCTGAGCACTCTGACAGATATTTTAAACCTTTTTCC